>NW_027445209.1:0-57500 GCF_048569485.1 Anomaloglossus baeobatrachus | reverse complement strand
TGCTTTCTCTCTTTTCTTGAGTGCACGTTTCTTCTGAAATTCTCCATCCATATCGAGACCAGATATTTTCAGACGACTGCGGCGATAACAATAGTGTAGGTTGCGTCCTGACCCCCCATCCCCCCCTCACGATGCCCCTCAAATGGATCCGGGAATCCTCTTCATGGGTTTTTTGTATCTCTTTAGTGCGGAGGCGGCAGACTAGGCCCCTGAGATGACGCACCTGGACATCACTTATGATGAGATCCTGGAGCGACACTGCAAGAGTACCGAGGTGATTGCTGGGAGTAAGGAAAATTATTGAATGTTCTCAGTGAGAGGAACAAAATTATAATCTTGTGATACCTTTTTAATGGCTAACAAATAAAATGAAGTGATTTTACAAAGCAAGCTTTCGAGACATCTCAGGTCCCTTCATCAGGCATGGTCTGACAAAATACCTTAAGAAACACAAATATATGCACAAACAGAGCAGAAGGATGGCATAATAAAAGACATTTAAAGAAACACTGATCTTAGAAAGTGAATCCTTAATTAGCTTTGCTTAGTGGTGTGAGTTTTATTGTCCCAGTATCCATGTAGGATCAGAGGTCTGGTGAGTCTCTGGAATAGACTCCTCAGATTTTGTAATGGGCCATAAATCCTTCTGACAGGTTGAGTCCTGTGTCCACAGAGTTCAACATTTTAATGAATTTGTATTCCCAGACCCTGCGATGGCTCTGTGATCTGAAGTTGCCTTTTAATATGACAACTTTCATATGGTTTATGTTGTGTCCTGAAGCACAAATGTTTGGCCACAGGTAAATGGATTTTTTTTGTCTGTAATTGTGTGGCGATGAGATCTCATCCTTGCTCTCAGTCTCTGTCCTGTTTCTCCAACATAGAGACCCCCAATAGGACATATAGTGAACAGGATTAAGTACACCACGTTGGAAGAGGAACATGTGAATGTCCCAGGAATTTTGTAGTTCTTCTGTGTGTTAGGGATCTGTATCCAGTCTTTGGTCTCTACATGAATGCAGGTTTTGCAGCTCTTTACATTGCAAGGATAAGTTCCTCTTGGTGTGTCTGAGGGCATAGAACTTCGGATCATGATGCTCCTTAAATTAGGAGGTTGCCTGTACCACAACAATGGAGGATCTTTTGAATATTATTTTTAACCGGTTATCCATGTGTAGAATGTGGTAAAGTTTCTTGGCCGTTCTTCTCAGTACCTCAAGCTGTGGGTTGTATGTCACCACCAGAGGTACTCAACTATTTTCCTCTTTTTGTTTGTATTGAAGCAGTTCACTTCTAGGGGTCCTTGTTGCTCTAATGATCTGAACTTCTATGGAGGTGGGGTGGTAGCCTTGGTTTAGAAATGTGTTTTTAAGATGGGTTAAGTGTTCATCCCTGTCTGCAGGGCTGGAACAGATACAATTATATCTGAGGGCCTGGCCGTAGACGAAAATGAGATCTCACCGCCACACAATTACAGACAAAATCCATTTACCTGTGGCCAAACATTTCTGTGCTTCTGGACACAACATAAACCATATGAAAGTTGTCATATTAAAAGGCAACTTCAGATCACAGAGCCATCGCAGGGTCTGGGAATACAAATTCATTAAAATGTTGAACTCTGGACACAGGACTCAACATCTGGACTCTGGACAGCATACTGTATCTTGCTGCACGTTGTGCAATATGGTAGGTGACACATTTGCACAAGCATCTGTGATACGTCGTCGTAGGTCCTGCAATGTTGGTGGAGGGGTCGCATACACATGTTTGATGTGACCTCACAGAGAGAAGTTCAATGGGGTCAGGTCAGGTCAGGTGAGCGTGGAGGCCACTCCACGCAGCCACCGTACCCAATGACTTGTAGGAAGGTCTCCATGAGGTATCCTTTCATATCCGCAGCCTTGAGAGTTTTACACGTTCTAATCATAGCATTTCTGTATGCAAGATGTCGATTCGTATTGAATTGATTCCCTACAACTTTGTAATTCACTTTTTTTCTCTATCTCGTTCAGTTTTCGCAATAAAAATGCTAACTCCGATGTTTTCCATCAGGTGGCGCTATAGGTGGTTTCACTGGGTAGCTACTTTACTATACCTAGACACCACTTCTATGCCTATAGCTGCCGCCGTTTTGAAGTTAATGGCGGTGGATAGAATATGGGTTGATACACTGAATACAGCATTCTAACATGCTGTATATAAGAACCCAGGCAGCTGTGAATATAAAAATTACTTGATATACTTTATAATACTCACTTAACGGCCGGTGCGGAGGAGTTGGGTCATATGGGCGTCTCCGTTCTCCGGTGCCGGCGCCTCCTGTTTCGGCCATCTTTGTCCTCCTTCTTTTGAAGCTTGGGGTGCATGACACGTCCTACGTCATACACACTCGCCGGCATTGAGGTTCTGCACAGGTGCACTTTGATCTGCCCTGAGCGGGGCAGATCAAAGTATTGTAGTGCGCCTGCGTGGGACCGGCGAGTGTGTATGACGTAGGACGCATCATGCACACAGGCTTCAGAAGAAGGAGGACGAAGATAGCGAAAGAGGAGGCGCCACCACCGGTGAACGGAGACGCCCATATGACCCAACTCCACCGCAGAGACCGTTTAGGTAAGTATTATAAAGTCATTTTTATGTTATCCACAGCGGCCTGGGTTCTTATATACAGCATGTTACAATGCTGTATATAAGAGCCTAGTAGTGGTGGCCGCAGCTTATAGGCCCCAAATCTGCTGAAAGGTTCCCTTTAAACTCTAGAATCATTACACATGGCAATGGGCTCTAGGTTACAGGCTCCGATTTCTCATTGCCTTTGTGCCTGTTTTTTTTTGTCTACCTTTTGTGTGTTTTGTGCATTTTCTGTTGGCATCTAATTCATTTTTCTATTTGTGCCTTTATTGAAGTTTGTCTTTATCTTTGCTCGTTTGATTGTTTTGTTCTTTTCTGCTTTGTGGGCAGAGTCTAGCAAACACAAATGTTTGAGACTGATTAATTAATTAATTAAAGCACCACTCTAGCACAGTCTCTGCGGGTTCAAGGTTTCGTTTACTCACAGTCCTGGTTTACCCGGGAGATGCCAGTCTCCGTCGTGATGGGCAACAGTCGATCTCGGATCCGTTGGAGGTCAGAACCAGTACAGTGGATGGTGGGCCCTTCTTACTTGCACTTGGTGTTGGATCCCCGTGGCCTGAAGCTTCTTGGGGACCCCGGTTCTTGAAAAGTGTTTACTCCCATCCCGTATGCAGGTGCCACGGGTCCGTTGTGGGGCCTGCCTTGGAACACGACCCCGCACCCTGTGTAGCACTGTGCTCTGGGAACTGTGGGGGCCAGAGGGACATGCAATCCCCTGGCCTGCAGAATGATCCACCCTATGATTCTGCACCCTTCTCAGCGCCGGTCCCGAGGGAGCAATCAAGCTCTCCCCTCGGTGACCGTATTGACTCCTGCGTCCCACCAGAGCCACAGGTAAATCCCGACTGCTCTTTTCCTCTCCTGCTGGAGAACTCGCTGACTGTTATGTTGCTCCTGACTCCCCCTGGTAGCT
Organism: Anomaloglossus baeobatrachus; assembly: GCF_048569485.1. NCBI lineage: Eukaryota > Metazoa > Chordata > Amphibia > Anura > Aromobatidae > Anomaloglossus > Anomaloglossus baeobatrachus. The sequence continues at coordinate 53,950 of NW_027445209.1, read as the reverse complement.
GTCCCTCCCCCGGTTCTCTGTCGCTAGTGGGTGGCTTCCCCCCATGTTTAGTGACTGCCTTAAGACCCTACCCCGTCCCCAGTGGAGAGGCCAACCTGGTTGTGTGGATGATTTGGTGTGTGGTGGAACCAGTACCAACTTCCTCTAGATCCAGGGTGAGTACTGCACCTTAAGTGAGGTGCAGTACCCTGTGGCAACTGAAGCCTCAGGGGTGTCACAATAACATGATTTACAACAGCCAGCATCATCGGCAGCCTGATACAAAGCTGTGCATGCATATGGCTTTGTACTTCAGAGCATTGAGCTTTTGTGACGCCAGGTGTATGAGTCCCGGCTTCATAGAGACTCACTGCGCATGATGGGAAGTTGTCCGTTGTCCGTACTACACCTCTCGGAAGCCGGGACATATACACCCGGCATCAGAGTAGTGCACATGACTGGAAGTGCGGACAACTTCCGATCATGCGCAGTGAGTCTCTCTGAAGCCAAGACACACACACACTTCGGCATCACAAAAGCTAAATGCTGAGCGGTACAAAGCCGTGTGCACACGCTGAGGGAAGGGAAATAACAAAAACAGACATTAACGCATTACTCAAATCCTGAAGGCTGTGTAGGTCAATAATACAAATTGACCATTAAAGAGCAGGATATGAAAATACATAACCGTAATTGTCCATGCTGAGCGTAGCAATCCAGTTATAAAAGTTAACAAAGAAGGAAGAAGAATAAAGAGAAAAGCAAAAAAAAATAGAAAAGCAAAAGAAGAAAAGAGGATAGGGTAAGGGAAGGGAGGGAACACAATAGAGATAGGTGTTCAAAAGGTGTGACCCAAAGAGTGCAGGTCAGATCTCCCCGATAAACACCAGCTAGCCATTCAACAAATTAAAATCCATCCACTAAAACCAGGTTTGTAGGTTCATAGAAGAGAGTTCCTCCATTAACATCACCTCATTTATTTTAGTAAACCAGAGGGAGACTGCCACAGCGGTATCTTTCCTTCAGAGCAGAGGGATGCACTCTCTTGTAGTCACAATTAAATGTCTTAATATCGAATACCTGTATGCTTTTAGAGGGATGTCACATTCATAGATAAGACCGAGAGCTGGGTTCAGGTCTGAAATGAGATTTGTGAGTTCACGAATCACTTGCTGCTCTTTCCCCCAAAAAAGAAAAAGAAACGTGCAGGACCAAAAAATGTGTAACATATCACCCTCCTCCTCCCCACATCTCCAACATAAGGGACACAGGGGACTAGCTTTTGGAAAGATTGAGTGTAGGCGAGTGGGGACCCTATATCACCGAGAGAGTATTTTCTACCTGGCCTCATCATGTAAACAGGAACATATAGGTAAGTTATGCATTAAGGTGAAGATACGTCTCCAATGATTCTTGGTCAGAGAGAGCCCAAATCTCCTTCCAATTGGGTTTGAAAATTGGTGTTAGGTTGGTCTCGATTAGCAAGTATTATTGGAAGAATAAAGTGTGTCTTAATGGGCCCATGTCCAAACACGGAATCTCAAAAGGTGTCTTGTTGTTATTATAATAAAGTCTAAAAGGGAATGAATGGAAACAGTGGGAAAGCTGACCAACTCTCCAGGTTCTAAGGGATAAGGGAATAGAAAGGCCAAGATGGTATTTCTTTAAAGGCCAAATAAATCTCTGAAGTCGGGCAACGCTATCACTCCTGATATTTTAGAATAATAGAATATGGTTCTGCTCCTACAGTACTGGGCTTACCAGACCATATGAACATGGTTTCAATGGAAGCAAGACACCTGAAGAAGGACAAGGGAACCCTAATCAGAAGAGCTTGAAAGACATACAGAATCCGAAGAAGGATGTTAATTTTAAAGATTGTACTTCTACCACACATGTAAAAGCAATCCTTGTCCATCTTGAGTCTTCGTGTACCAATTGGAGAAGTTTGGGGAAATAAAGAGATTATGTCAGGCTTATGTCTCTTGGTAATAGTATCTCTAAATATTTAATAGCTAAATTGCGACATTTAAATTCTTTAGTTTTACTTCACTATGTTTATAGGAGACAGAGCATATTCCAGAAGAAATCGTCACTACTATAGTGCGGGAAGAGGGAAACCAAGGAAAAAATTGTGAAAACATACCCTGCTGTAACTAAATAAAAGCATAGTGCATATAAACATAGGGTACTTGGTAAACACTGTTTTTGATCAAAAAAAGCATAAAGCTATCCCACCAAACGTCAAGGTGTACCCAGTTGGGATAGTACCTACACTCTCTAATATTAAAACCTTACCATGGGTCTAAAATAGGCCTCAATGTGGCTAAGGGCTGAGAGTAACCGGGTCCCAACAGGACACACACAGTCAGGGGGATTCACAGAATTAAATGTCCTTGGTTTTTCCTTGGTTTCTCTTTGTCTCATACTCCGGCTCTCATACTCCGGCTCACTTTTTTGTTTTTATGTAGTTTTTTTGTATTCAGTACAAACAGGGAGTGGCCCCCTTCTCAGCGAGCTGGACATTTAATTCTGTGAATCCCCCTGACTGTGTGTGTCCTGTTGGGACCCGGTCACTCTCAGCCCTTAGCCACATTGAGGCCTATTTTAGACCCATGGTAAGGTTTTAATATTAGAGAGTGTAGGTACTATCCCAACTGGGTACACCTTGATGTTTGGTGGGATAGCTTTATGCTTTTTTTGATCAAAAACAGTGTTTACTAAGTACCCTATGTTTATATGCACTATGCTTTTATTTAGTTACAGCAGGGTATGTTTTCACAATTTTTTCCTTGGTTTCTCTTTGTCTCATGGCCAGTGTGAACATGGTCTCACAAGTTCCATGTATACCATCTCATACTCCGGCTCACTTTTTTGTTTTTTTTGTTTTTATATAGTGCGGGAAGAACCTGTCTCAGAAAAAGGCAGCACAAATATAGACGAGGAAGAGGAAACCCTCTGCTGCGCCTGGCCCCGCATTCCTGCAAGAAGGATGAGAAGAGCAAGGGCCAGGATCTCCTCCTTTATAAACACTCTGTTAAGGTAAGAAAAGGTAAGTATACATAAAGGATAAGTACAGAAAAGAAGCACAAGTATAAGTAAGAAAGGATAAGTATAGGTAACAAAAGAGAAATATAGAGGCGTTATAGGTTATTAAAACAAAAAAAGCAAGTAAAAATAGGCAAATAAAGGTAAGAAAGGATCTAGGTAAGAAAATTATAAATGTAGATGAATATAAAAAAAAACGGATACATTTTATACAAGTATAGGTAAGAAAAGTTAAAGGAGTTGTCCGTCATTAGCTTAACAAAATTTTTTGAGTTTATCTGTGCTGTATTGTCATATAAATCACACTTACATTATTTTTTGTTTTCTAACTTTTGTTCCTCTTGAATTATCCCTTTATTCTCTGCAGCACCTTGTTTACATTCAGATCCAGCAAACATGACCACTTCCTGTGCAAAACCTCAGTCAGAGCTGTCACCACCCACCCCAGTGTCCAGCCCCATCCTCTGCCCGCCCCCAGCACACACATTCCCTGTCAGTATTCTTCCCCAGCACCTGACCTGGTATCACTACAGCATTGCAAATAACAGCCCCACATCGGGCTCTGCACCGCACACATATGGCTCTGCACCGCACACGCACACATATGGCTCTGCACCGCACACGCATGGCTCTGTACCGCACACGCACACATATGGCTCTGTACCGCACACATATGGCTCTGCACCGCACACATATGGCTCTGCACCGCACACATATGGCTCTGCACCGCACACATATGGCTCTGCACTGCACACGCATGGCTGTGCACCGAACACGCACACATATGGCTCTGCACCGCACACACACATATGGCTCTGCACCGCACACGCACACATATGGCTCTGCACCGAACACGCATGGCTCTGCACCAAACACGCACACATATGGCTCTGCACACGCACACATATGGCTCTGCACACGCACACATATGGCTCTGCACACGCACACATATGGCTCTGCACACCCACACATATGGCTCTGCACCGCACACATATGGCTCTGTACCGCACATGCGCACATATGGCTCTGTACCGCACACGCACACATATGGCTCTGCAGACGCACACATATGGCTCTGCACATGCACACATATGGCTCTGTACCGCACACGCACACATATGGCTCTGCACCGCACACGCATGGCTCTGTACCGCACACGCACACATATGGCTCTGCACACGCACACATATGGCTCTGCACACGCACACATATGGCTCTGCACACGCACACATATGGCTCTGCACACGCACACATATGGCTCTGCACCCCCCACCCCCCCATAGGGAACACATGTAGGGAGTACATACTCACCCGTCCTCGGTCCCCGCCGCTCCTGCACGTTCGCCAGCTGTCTGTGCTCTGGACATATCAGCACAGTAGTGACGTCACCGCTGTGCTGAAGAGAGCACAGACAGCGGGAGGGACAGTGATGAGAAGCAGCGCTGCGCTGCTTCTCATCAGCACTTTCAAATGTACCGGCATCTGTAATCTGTGATGCCGGTACATTTGAATGTGTGATCCTGAGCAGGGGGCCCGGTGCTGGCGCTGACAACACGGCAGCCGCCGCCAGGCCCCTCCCCCAGGTCACGGACCCCACAGCAGTGCAGGGGGAGGTTACTGGAGAGTAAAAGAGGTGCGGGGGAATGTGTGGGAGGGTGCAGGGAAGGGGGCGGGGCTCATCGCACTGTACCCGCCCAGCAGGGAGGCGACATGCTGTTCCACATTTGCATGTCAACATGGCCCTGCCCATGTTGACATGAAATGACCGGAAGCAGCAAAATTGCGGCAGGAGCGGTCACATGACCACTCTGAGCCGGGGGAGAGGGGCTGACAGCAGGGCAGGTAAGTGATCTCTATCTACTTACCTGCCCCAATGTAGCCCAATAGGGAAATAAAAAAAAAGTCAAAGAAGCCGGATAACCCCTTTTAATAGTAAAGTAAAAAAAGAAAAAAGCGCTTCATACTGACCGAGGCTCCGTTGCAGCTGTACACTGCTCCCGTGGCTTCTCCTTCACTTGCTGGGCCGCTAATTACTGCTCATTCATATGCACTGCTTTCCCCGTCTTCCGGCTGTCCTGTCTCCTGTGATTGGTTGCAGTCAGACGCATCCTTAGCGTATGTGAAAGCATCTGCTTACAACCAATCACGGGCGCCAAGACGGTTGATGAGTGGGAAAGCAATTCAACTCAGCGGATCATTATTGTGGTATAAAACGCATAAAATTTTTCACTGTGTTTTTCTCCCATATTATGACACCAAGAACAGAAAAAGCATATGGCTACAGTATGCAGCCCCCAGCCGTGCGCTTATCTTGGCTGTTTATCCAAATAAGAGGAACTGCATGCGGCTTTTTTCTTGATTTACAAAAATAATTTAAAAATAAACGAAATTCAGTCCCCCCGAATTTTGGTACCCAGGCATGATAAACCACAAAAGCTGGGGGCTGGTATTGTCAGGCTGGGGAGACCCCTATTTATTGAGCCGCCCCGTGCCTAAAAATAGCAGCCTGCAGCCACTCAGGATTGTCACATCCATTAGATGTGACAATCCCAGCACTTTACCTGGCTCTTCCTGGTTGCTCTGGGGCGGTGGCAATCAGGCTAATATGAAGTTAATCACAGCCCACAGCTGCCTCTAAGCCAGATATTAATCGTCAGGGTCTATGAGACACCCCCCCCCCTTAGTAATCTGTAAGTGACAGTAATAAACACATACACCAAGAAAAAAACAGTTTTTTGTAATTAAATACATCACCCTCATAAGCCTCTTGATTAGGCTACATTCACAGGACTGCCCCGTTTTTGCGGTCCGCAAAAAAATGGTCATGTTTTTTCACGGATGCAACTGTGTGGCATCCGTTCCGTTCCGTATATGGTCCGTGTGTCATCTGCGTACCTTCCTATTTTTTTCAAACTGCAAAAAAACGGAAGCAGCTAGATAGATAGAGGGATAGATAGAGACAGATAGCTAGAGGGATAAATAGAGGGATGGATGAATGAATCAAGGGATATATAGAGGGATAGATAATAGATGAGAAAGACCAATATAATGTCCTACCCCCCCCCCCCCCCCCCGCATATTCTAAGCTGGCACCCTTTAGTGCCTTTCATGTGGCACTAAAGGGTGCTTAGCCTTGTATTTAGCCAATAAAAAATAAATAATTAAAAAAAAAACGACGTGAGGTCCCCCTATCTTTTGTAGCCAGCTAGGGTAAAGCAGACGGCTGCAGCCTGCAGACCACAGCTGGCAGCTTCACCTTGGCTGGTAATCCAAAACAGAGGGCACCCCACGCTGTTGTTTAAAATTAAATAAATAATTTAAAACAAAAAACGTGGGGTCCCCCCCAAATTGCATCACCAGCCAAGGTAAAGCGGACAGCTGTGGTCTGGTATTCTCAGACTAGGGAGGTCCACCGATATTGGACACTCCCCAGCCTAAAAATAGCAGGCTACAGCTGCCCCAGAAGTGGCGCATCCATTGGATGTGCCAATCCTGGCGCTTTGCCCCAACTCATCCCGTTGCCCTGGTGCGTTGGCAAACGGGGTAATATATGGGGTTGATGCCAGATGTGTAATGTCACCTGGCATCAAGCCCAGGGCTTGATGACGTCAGGCGTCTATCAGATACCCGACATCACCAACCCATTCAGTAAGAAATAAAAAATAGACAACAAAAAAAGTTTTATTTGAAAAAACACTCCCCACATTCCCTCTTTCAACAATTTATTGACAAGAACAATCAAATCCGGGTCCGGCGTAATCCAATAAGGGGGTCGCACGGCGATCCATACCATAGTCAATGAGACTCCCAGTCAATGAAGAACAAAATGTTCCCCATTGGCTGGGAGAGCCGTGCAGTGACCTGAGCTAACATCAATAGGTCAGCCCAGGTCACTGCAGGGGATGCCGAGCGCTGCCGTCAGGAGGTTAGATGAGATCATTACCTACAGTAACGATCTCCTGCTCTGCTGACGTCAGCGCTGTCACTGACTTCTATGCCCGCCGCAGTCTACGCAGTATCGAGAGAGCCCGTGACGTCACTGCTAGTGACAGTCTCGGGCCGCCCCCGAGACGGGCAGAGAAGGCAGTGACCGCGGTGACGTCAGGAGGCAGGAGATCGTCACAGCAGGTAATTATCTCATCTAATCTAACCTGCAGCTACATGTGCAGAGAGCAGGGAGCCGCGCACACTGAGCGCTGGCTCCCTGCTCTCCTAGCTACAGTACACATCGGGTTAATTACACGATGTGTACTGCAGCTACATGTGCAGAGAGCAGGGAGCCGCGCACACTGAGCGCTGGCTTCCTGCTCTCCTAGCTACAGTACACATCGGGTTAATTACACGATGTGTACTGCAGCTACATGTGCAGACAGCAGGAGCCGGTGCTTGCAGCGTGAGAGCGGCGGAGGCTGGTAACGAAGGTAAATATCGGGTAACCACCTTGGTTACCCGATGTTTACCTTGGTTACAGCTTACCGCAGCTGCCAGATGCCGGCTCCTGCTCCCTGCTCGCTTCATTTCATCGCTCTCTGGCTGTCACACACAGCGATCTGTGCGTCACAGCGGGAGAGCGACGACCAAAAAATGAAGCTGGACATTCAGCAACGAGCGGCGACCTCACAGCAGGGGCCAGCTCGTTGCTGGATGTCACACACAGCGACAGCGACGGGACGTCGCTGCAACGTCACAGAAAATGGTGACGTAGCAGCGACGTCGTTGTCGCTGTGTGTGACACCACCTTTAGCAGTCAGTGTCCCGCTCCCTGCCAGCCCCGCGGCGTGAGAAGCTGCTGATACTGCGGGCAGACACTGACATTGCAGTGCGGGCAGCTGCGGGGCTGGCAGGGAGCGGGACACAGACTGCACGGGCAGTGATGACAAGCAGCGCTCGGCATCCCCGCGGCTGCACGCACTGCAGGGTGAGAAGCAGCTTATACTGCAGAGGGGGGCAAACACTGACACGCTGCAGTGCGGGCATCCGCGGGGCTAGCGCGGGACACAGACTGATGCACATACACAGATGACCCATGATGACACAGACAGCGCGCACGGGGGAGGGGGGGGAGACAGTTCCCAGGGCGTCAGGCAGTAGACATGATCAAGCGCTGGGGACACAGCGCTGACAGTGTATCTGACAGCAAGTGGGCAACTTTCTTGTTCCTTGCCTTATTGAACTGGACACTGAATCGGCTGGAATTCAGGGCGCACGTAGCTGGGCACAGGAGGCAGGGGAGGGAGACTACAGAGTGTGTGGGAGGTTGTGGGCAGAGTACGGGGTGCTGGGCAATGTGTGGGAGGGTGCAGGGAACGGGGGCGGTTACTCCACGCACTGTACAGCCCAGCAGGGAGGCGACATGCTGTTCCAGATTTGCATGTCAACATGGCCCTGCCCATGTAGACATGAAATGACCGGAAGCAGCAAAATCGCGGCAGGAGCGGTCACATGACCACTCTGAGCCGGGGGAGAGGGGCTGACAGCAGGGCAGGTAAGTGGTCTCTATCTACTTACCTGCCCCAATGTAGCCCAATAGTGTAATAATGGAAAAAAGTCAAAAGAAGCCGGATAACCCCTTTAAATATAGATGAGTATAGGTAAAAAAAAAAAAAAACAAGTATAAATGCAGGCAAGTATGGGTAAGAAAGGATATAGGTAAGAAAATATAAATATATATAAATATAGATGAATGGTTAAACCCCCCCCCCCAAAAACAAGGATAAATTTAGGCAAGTATAGGTAAGAAAGGATAACTATAGATGAGTATAAGTTTAAAAAAACAAGGATAAATATAGGCAAGTATGGGTAGGAAATGATAAGGATAATTAAGAAAAGATAAATATAGCTAAGGGTACCTTCACACTTAGCGATGCAGCAGCGATCCGACCAGCGATCTGACCTGGTCAGGATCGCTGCTGCATCGCTACATGGTCGCTGGTGAGCTGTCAAACAGGCAGATCTCACCAGCGACCAGTGAACAGCCCCCAGCCAGCAGCGACGTGCAAGCGACGCTGCGCTTGCACGGAGCCGCCGTCTGGAAGCTGCGGAGACTGGTAACTAAGGTAAACATCGTGTATGGTTACCCGATGTTTACATTAGTTACCAGTGTGAGCAGGGAGCAAGGAGCCAGCGCTCACTGAGCGCTGGCTCCTTGCTCTCCTAGCTACAGTACACATCGGGTTAATTAACCCGATGTGTAATGCAGCTACATGTGCAGAGAGCAGGGAGCCGCGCACACTGCTTAGCGCTGGCTCCTTGCTCTCCTAGCTGCTGTACACATCGGGTTAATTAACCCGATGTGTACAGCAGCTACATGTGCAGAGAGCCGGAGCCGGCAGCACAGGCAGCGTGAGAGCTGCAGAGGCTGGTAACTAAGGTAAATATCGGGTAACCACCTTGGTTACCCGATGTTTATCTTGGATACAGCTTACCTCAGCTGTCAGACGCCGGCTCCTGCTCCCTGCTCGCTTCATTTGTCGCTCTCTTGCTGTCACACACAGCGATCTGTGTGTCACAGCAGGAGAGCGGCTTTGAAGAAAACGAACCAGGGCTGTGTGTAACGAGCAGCGATCTCGAGCAGCAGGGGCCAGATCGCTGCTCATTGTCACACACAGCGAGATCGCTAATGAGGTCACTGCTGCGTCACAAAAAGCGTGACTCAGCAGCGATCTCGGCAGCGAGCTCGCTGTGTGTGAAGCACCCCTAAGTATAGGTTAGAAACCCCCCAAAACAAACAAAAAAAAACCCCAAGGATAAATATAAGCAGTTATAGATAAAAAAAAGATACGTATAGGTAAGGGAAGATAAATATAGATGAGTATACTTTAAAACAAAAAAAAACAAACAAGGATAAATATAGGTAAGAAAGGATATAGGTAAGAAAAAAGACAAATTTAGGTGAGTGTAGGTTAAAAAAAAGGATAAATTTATACAGGAATAGGTGAAAAAGGATAAGTATAGGTAAGAAGAGAGAAATCTAGATGAGTATAGGTTTAAAAAAAAAAAAATTTATATCCAGGAGATGTTTCTTATCATATTAATCTTAGGTGTTATCCCTGTTACTTTTAGAGGGTCATTATTAAGGATCTGTATTTGAAACCTTTAAATATTCTAGATATAAAGATAAGATACAAATATTTGTATTAGATATGTATAAAATGTTCCATATAACAGTGTGACAGGGCCTCATCCAGAGCTGACACTGCAGTGAACCAGGGATTAGCCGATCGCCAGTACTTGGGGTCAGGAAGGAATTTTTCCCCCCACACATGGGGTTGTTTTGCCTTCCTCTGGTTCACATCCATTTTATGCAGTAAATCCTATAAATTGCACTGGATGATTAAATTATACTACATTTGATAATGACAATAAAAATGAATAAACTCTATTCATTGTGTCTGTGTGCTCTTCTTTATATCCTGTTCATTCTGTAGGTCTATTATAATTTTGGACTGCTGTCGTTAATGATACAAATGGCAAGGAATTAAAGAGTTAATCCAATTTTATTTTTTTTGCGTGTCAGTGGGTCTTGTGATAGTAATGTTATGTCTGTCAGTCATATATTTTTACTAGACTAATGCCACTGCCCCAATATGCACCACATGATCCATCACATATTGTACATGGGACAGGACTAACATCCTGGGCTACTGGTCTTGCCTTGCAGTAGTTTTTACCCAAGTGTAGTCTCTTTCCATTAAAGTCTCTGCACAATCATGTAGAGGAGGGTCATCTTTCATAGTTATTGTACTTAACTCGCAGTAGCTCCAAACCATGCACCGTTTCAGTAGACTCCAGCCCATCACACATGGAAAGGTGCACCTGGTACAAGGAGCTGTAAGGGAATGAATTATATTCGTGTAGTAAGAGATGTATCGGGTGGATATAGATAGAAAATGGAGGTATCGTGGGAGTAACAGAGCAAGGAGGTATAATTGGAAGATAAAGATGGTGGGAACAGGACGCCACAATGTAAAGTTCTAATTGTAGTAAGCTGCACTGGCGACTCAACCACATACCTGAAAGCAAATAAGAGGCATGTGCCCCGGATAATGGGAGCAGGAAAAACTCAACAGCAAGATAAAATGCATTTAAACATTCTTTAACACAAACAACTTTTCAGATTAAAAGTGTTTTAACTCAAAGAAAACCCCTTTAAACAGTAAACTGTTTAATAAAAAGATATTCACACCTTAAATATTTATTACCTATCTACAAGATGTCTCATAAAGGGCACTTTACACGCAGCGACATCATTAGGGATGCCGCTGCCGATCGCACCTGCCCCCATCGTTTGTGCATCATGGACAAATCGCAGCCTGTGGCGCACAACATCGTTAGTCCCCATCACACATACTTACCTGCCTAGCGACGTCGCTGTGGCGGGCGAACCGCCTCATTTTTAACGGGAGGTTCGTTCAGCGTTACAGCGGCGTCACTAAGCAGCCGCCCAATAGAAGCGGAGGGGCGGAGATGAGCGGCCGGAACATCCCGCCCACCTCCTTCCTTCCTCTTTGCCGATGTCTGCATGTATGATGTGGTTCCTCGTTCCTGCGGTGTCACACATAGCGATGTTTGCTGCCGCAGGAACGACGAACAACCTGCGTCCTGCAACAGCAACAATATTTGAGATTAGAACGACGTGTCAACGATATCAACAATGCCGGATGTGCGTCACGAATTCCATGACCCCAATGACATCTCGTTAGCGATGTCGTTGCGTGTAAAGCGGCCTTAACTGTCTGATAGATGCCCTCCAAATTCCAATATACCGTGTAGATATGTCACAAATGTCTAAAGTGGGAAAATACCTTTTACTTTGGATCTGTTAGCATTATTGCAGTGCACTAATACATTATACAGTGCATTAATACAGTAATATGTTAATTAGTCCTCTTAAATCTGATGAGATTGGTACACTTACCATGGAAATCAAAGTCAAAATGTCTGTCATTCTCAAATTTAAAACAGCATTTTATGAGTCCAGCAAGATCTAGACTTATAAAATCATTTTCAAAACATTCAGGAATACATATATATGTATATATATACAGTGGCACAGTAAAGTTTGGGCACCCCTGGTTACAATTACTGTTATTGTGAACAGTCAGGCAAGTTGAAGATGAAATGATCTCTAAAAGGCAAAAAAGTTAAAGATGACACATTTCCTATGTATTTTAGGCAAAAGAAACAAATGTATTTTCATCTTTCACATTTAGCAGCCCATTTGTGGGTCGTCTTACATGTACTACTCTTTTAAGGGAACATTTCACTGTTAGAGGGAAGAATGGATTCAATGAAATTTCAACTAATTTTTTGAAGCAAACATAACCCCCTCAGTAAAAAAAACTGGAAAAAAATGGATAATTCTCCTAAACACATGTCAACATCCACAATAGATGACCTCAAAAAGCTCAAGCTGAAAGTTTTACAATGGCCCTCACAGTCCTCTTATCTGAACGGCATCGAAAATCTGTGGCTAGACCTCAAAAGAGCAGTGCATGCAAGACGAGCCAGGAATATGACCGAACTGGAAGATTTTTCCAAGGAAGAATTGGATGAATATACCACAAACAAGAATTGAAAGTCTCCTGGCTGGCTACAAAAAGCGGTTACAAGCTGTGATATTTGCCAAAGGGGATGCTACTAGGTACTAACCATGAAAAAACTAAAGAGAAAAATTCTATGAAAAATACCCTGAATAATAATGAATAAAATGCAAGTGCTTAATAACAGGGTACTTAGTATATACCGTACATTTTTGCAAAAACGTAAGAAGCCGTCCCACCTCGTCAAGGTGTACCCATCTGGGACGGTCCCTAACCAGCTAAAGTTAAAACCATTATATATACCTGACTTGTGTCTATCAAAAACTCCAATGTGAATGGTGGCAAGTGGTCAGCTGGGTCCCAGATTAAATACACAGCAAAGTGGGAAGCAATTGGTTGTTCAGCCTCAGTATAAGGAGGGCTGCGCCCCCAACTTGCAATGAAGCAAGATAGCAGACAAAAACACCAAAAAACTGAGCTGTAACAAAAAAAACAGTAAACATGCAACATTACAAGCATGTAAATGGCAGCCGCTAAGGTACTAACCATGCAGGGTGCCCAAAGTTTTACATCAGCCCATTTTCCTTTTTTGATTTAATAATGTAAAAGATATATACTTTTTTTGTTGCCTAAAATACAAAGAAAGGTGTCATCTTTAACTTTATGCATTTTAGAGATCATTTCATCTTCAACTTGCTTAACTGTGCACAATAACAGTAATTTTGACCAGGGGTGCCCAAACTTTTGCATGCAATTGTATGTAGATTGTATCATGATATCTGGTAATAGATCCACTTTACCTACTTTTAGTTACTCCTCTTCCAAATATAGTTATGTAAAATTTGATATCAATACTTCTCAAAAAAAGTTATGAAAACTAAACAACACCCAAAAGCATAAAATAAAATATTGTTTAATCACTTTTTATGGTTGCCCAAAAAACGAGAATCGGGAACACTTTACTTACATGGACCATTATGCATCCTACCCTATGGGTAATAACCCAACTACTGTGAGATGGAGGAATAAAACAAGGATTTACCTTACTTTACCTCACTATGGACATGTTCCTGACAGTTTTGCAGCTGCACATAGCATTTATTCTGGTGGCCAGAATCTAGAGGTTCTGATCCATGGTGGGTGGAAGATATATGATGGGAACATAGAACAAATGTTGGGTCGGCACCTTCTGGCAGCAAAAAAAAAAAAATTTATTTTTTTTTTTTTACAGATCCTGTCCCCCTCCGTTATACAGTCGATTAAATCCGCTGTGTTTTCGGAGGGGGGAGGGGGGGAGAGGCGCACCTCCTTTTATTTGTGTCCGCGTCAATTAAGACGCGAATGCAAACACACTGCGGTCTCCGAGCACAGGGAGCTGATTGACCCTGGAACTGCCGACGCCTGCACTTCCGGGGTCACAGGCGCGCGACAATCCGCTCCTTCCTCTGTGCTGCGTCCACTGCTGTGTGGACATCACATGCAGAGCTCACAGCAGGACGCCGCAATGGAAGCCGGTGTCAGAAGAAGATACTCACGTGAGCCAGGAAGATGGCGGCGGGCACTGGAGCAGGTAAGTGCTCGCAGAGCTGAAGATTCATAAGGAGCGTGGGGGTGTCTCTAATGCAGACCGGAGATCTGCGCATGCGAGGGGGTGCAGAGGCTGATACTGAGGAGAGGCTGGAGGGAGGCAGAGGCTGAGAGTGGGGGGAGGCTGGAGGGAGGCAGAGGCTGAGACTGGAGGGAGGCAGAGGCTGAGACTGGGGGAGGCTGGAGGGAGGCTGAGGCGGAGACTGGGACAGACTGAGGCTGAGACTGGGGGAGAGAGGCTGATGCTGAGGGAAGATAGAGGCTGATGCTTGGGGAGACTGGGGGAGAGAGGCTGATGCTGAGGGAAGATAGAGGCTGATGCTGAGGGAAGATAGAGGCTGATGCTGGGGGAGAGAGGGGCTAAATGCTAGAGACAGAGGACAAGGGTTGAGGGATAGTGCAATGACAAAATCGATTGGGTGGGGGGAGTGTAAGGACTCAGAATAAGAGGGGGGCAGCATTGGGAGCTCATTATGGAGAAGGGGCAGCATGTGTGGGATCAGTATGGAGTGGAGCAATGTAGGGGAGCCAATATCAAGAGTGGAGTAGTGTGTGTGTGTGTGTGTGGGGGGGGGGGGTCTCAGCATAAGCGTTAGTGTGGAGGTCTTAGCATGAGTGGGGCAACATGGAGGTGTCATTATGGAAGAGAGGAAGGCAGCATTAGGAGCTCATGGAAAGGGGCAGCATGCATGGGACACTGAGGAGGGGGCAGCATGCATGGAACACTGTGAGGAGGGGGCAGCATGCATGGGACACTGTGAGGAGGGGGCAGCATGCATGGGACATTGTGAGGAGGGGGCAGCATGCATGGGACATTGTGAGGAGGGGGCAGCATGCATGGGACATTGTGAGGAGGGGACAGTATGCATGGGACATTGTGAGGAGGGGACAGTATGCATGGGACATTGTCCTCACATCATGCTGCTCCCTCGCAATGTACAGATCATATTTCATAATCGAGGAAGGTGTGGTGGGTATAACTTATAAGTGAGGACAGTGTGGTGTTTTAGTTTATTAGGGGCAGTGTGACAGTCACAGTATATAAGTGGGGACGGTGTGGTGGGAATATTTTATACTCCTGCTATGTTTTGATGTGCCTGTGGTGATCCCCATTTGAGGGGTTAGTGCCCTTCATTTCTCATTGATACTTTTTAAAGTGTTTTACAGAGTACATCTGCCTTAAACAGATGTCGTGTGCGAAAACTCAGTTTTATGTTATCACTAAGGGGCGCAACCACTTAAAGTGCCTAGGGCAGCATGAAGCCAAAATACAGCCCTGTATATATATATATATATATATATATATATATATATATATATATATATATATAAAAAACACGTCATATTAAACGTCATAATAAGCAGAAGAGAGCAGTGATATACAGTAAGGCTAAAGCACAATTATGTAAGATCAGCAGAAGGCAGCAGCATATGGAGAGGATCATAAATTGTACAGCTCAGTGCAGGATCACCCATTATAGTGAATACCTTAGCAGGCAGAGGTGTACAGCGTTCTGGCAGGGTGCACTGACAGCATCTACCCCATGTTCCAAATTATGCAAATTGGATTTAAGTGTCATGCCGATTCATTTTTTTTTCTCTTAAATGAAACTCATTGATGGAATTGTGCTTCAGGGTTCTTTGGATCACTGAAATCAATCTCCGATACCTGTGATAATTAGTTTCCAGGTGAGCCCAATAAAAGGAAAACAGGATGTTCCACAATATTAAGCAGGCCACAGTTTTCAAGTGATATGAGAAAGAAAAAGGATCTCTCTGCTGCCAAAAAGCAACAAATAGTGCAATGCCTTGGACAAGGGATGAAAACATTAGATATTTCATGAAAACGTAAGCGTGATCCTCAGTGCCCAATGGCGTCTCCCTGCTCTGCTGCACATTGACTGGTCGAACCCACAAAATGTGTAATACACACTGTTAGGATTTAATTTGCCAATGAAATCACTCACAAGTGATTTGCAGACTCGGGGTCATCTGCTGAATGACGTCTCCTCCTGCGTCTCTCATTGTTATCATTTTCAATTTGAGAGAAACAGGAGGAGACGTCATTCGGCAGATGACCACACATTGCAAATCGCATGTGAGTGATCAGGTGACAACTACTCGAATCAGCAAGTGAAATCCTAACAGAGCGCATATTACACACCTTTAGGATATGGCAGGTCAATATTCAGAATTACATTACATTACACACTATACGTGACATGTACAGGGCATATGTAGGGTGTATAATCTAATATATAAAGCTGAGTGTGTGTGTGTGTGTCCGTCCGTCCAATAAAGGAATTTGCACCGTCACATTTACAATCACGAAATGTGACCCAGGGAACGTCACAGACTATGTTTTGATGAGAATTTTTAACCCCGCACTTTACAGTGATTTGCCGCAAAAACCTGCTTACACTAAAATCAATGGCGCTGGGAACTACGGGTCATTAATAACACTGCACTGCTCTGTGCACGGCTTCCGGTCGGGTCCCCGATGTCGGTTCCAGCGGGCTCCAACCCTGCCCCGGTCCACCTCGGTTCTGCGAGCTGTCTTCCCGTCTCCTGCTAGCTACGGGCCCACGGTCTGCCACCTAGCCAATGTGTCAGGGCTCCGACCCTGACACCTGTCAGTTCAGCCTCAGGCCTATAGCACAGGCCTGGACTCACTCCACTCCACTCCAAAGCTAAACTTCAACTCCTGTTTTTCCTGACCCGGGCTCTCCAGACCCCTAGGTGGGCGTTTCCTTCCGTCTGGTCTCGCCCACTCATGTGCCTGTCTTTTCCTGGGGGAGGTGACTAGGGTTTCTGGTTGGCTGTGTGTAACCTAGGTGATGGAAGGGTGTTATGCGGGGGCCTAAGTGTGACTACCTGACCCGTCAGGGCGTCACAACAACACCTCCGCTCACACTGCACAAGTGACCAAAGCAAAACTGGCAGAGCTAGGTTTGCAGCTGGTTGACCACCCACCTTATTCACCAGATCTAGCTCCCTCCAACTATCATCTGTTTCCAAACCTGAAGAACTACCTCAAGGGTATCAAATTTCACACCATTTCTGATGCCATGGCTGGTATGGATGTCTGGTTTGAGGCACAACCGAAATCCTACTTTTTTGCTAGGCATACAGAACCTAGAATACCGATGTAAGAAGTGTGCTGACATCAGTGGAGAGTATATGGAATAAATGTAAAGTTTCATCATCCTATCTCTTTTTTTTCTTGGTAAATCCAAAGACTTATCAGCAGCCCCTCCTATCAACGCAGGAGTCTTTCATAGCAATCAATGGGCACAGTGATCAGGTGTAGTATCCGCACTGCGGCCGGTGATGGTGTACATTGCAGCAGCAATAACTTGCTAATAATTTCCTTCTGCAGCCAGAGAATGGTCAGGAACCAGGGCGGCATGTGCACTTCATTGTGGGGAATTTCATAAATGAAATATGTGACTATTGTACATGTTGTAGTGGAAAAAAGGAACAAAAAAATAAAATTAAACAAAAAAAAAAATGGGGGGAAAAAAGTGTAAGTCCACCTTTTTTTTTGAGAGGGGGGATAAGGGGGGGGGGGGGGCGCATGGAATAAAGAATCTTGCTCTTACAGAGTTTACTCTGTGGTAAAATTTACCCAGAAAAATTATTCTCCGGGTCAGAGCAATTATAGCGATAGCAAACCTGCAAAGATTCTTCTGTTTTATTGTTACTGAAATCACTTTTTGCATTTACAGCATTTATTACCCCATAAAGCTGACCTGGCACTGCTGCTCCTCAGCCCAGTACGGGTGCAGAAATACCAAAATTAGGAGAGGTTTCAATAATCTAGTCGTGAAAGAAAAATGATGATCTTTATAAAATAGAAAAAATTGCTTTGTGTCGCCATTTTCTGAATCCCAAAAACTTTTATATTTTTCCATCAATGGAAATTTGTCAGTTCTTGTTTCTTGCTGGTACAATTTAAGTGTTAGGGCGGCTTTGCACGTTGCAACATCACACGTGCGATGTCGGTGGGGTCAAATCGAAAGTGACGCACATCCGGCGCCACTTTCGACATCGTAGTGTGTAAATCCTAGATGATACGATTAACGAGCGCAAAAGCGTCGTTATCGTATCATCGGTGTAGGCTCCGACGTTTTCATAATTACGCTGCCGCGACAGGTACGATGTTGTTCCTCGTGCCTGCGGCAGCACACATCGCTGTGTGTAAAGCCGCAGGAGCGAGGAACATCTACCTGCCGCCGGCGGCTATACGGAAGGAAGGAGGTGGGCAGGATGTTTACATGCTGCTCATCTCCGCCCCTCCGCTGCTATTGGCTATTCAACCACCACAACAGCGGCCACTACACAGTACCAGCACTCAGTGAGAGGAGCTGCGCACTCACCTCCCACTGGCTCCCATATGTGGACTGGGAGCAAAAAAAGGGGCTGACCCCTCTTGCAGTCTCCTGCTGATTAAAATCACCTGTGCCAAATGGGGGGAGTGCAGATCCAAGCAAAAAATGAGGGGGATAGAATGTTGTATAACATGCTATAAAGAAAAAGACATGGATCGCACATCCCAAAAAAATACAATGATCTAATGCTGCTAGGCAAAAAATTAATAAACAGAACATGAGGTTCTTTTGTTACTATTCTGATCAGATTGTATTAAGCCCACTGCCACTTCACGGCAAACCTCTTGAGTGGGTCCCTAACCTAAACCTTTATAGTGCGGCACTGTGCACCAACCACTGCTGCAGCGACAAAGCACCAGCAGGGCAGGCGACCTGGTGCCTCACAGCACCCATGCTGCAAGGCAAAGCCCCCAAGGCTCCAGGCCGCACTGCTCCACTGTCACGAAACCACCACAACAGCGGCCACTACACAGTACCAGCACTCAGTGAGAGGAGCTGCACACTCACCTCCCACTGGCTCCCATATGTGGACTGGGAGCAAAAAAAGGCTGACCCCTCTTGTAGCCTCCTGCTGATTAAAATCACCTGTGCCAAATGGGGGGAGTGCAGATCCGAGCAAAAAAAGAGGGGGATAGAAAGCCATCGACTCCTTTCCCATCATCACTATCTACGAAAGGAACACGTTGTCACCTGGCGACTGGAGTACAAATTGATGGAGCGGACTCCGGTGGTGACTTAAAAGCCGTGTGCGACAATGATGCAAACCTGGGTGCGGCCCTTTGTCAGGGCAATGTGACACACGTGCCTTGTATGGCTCACGTGTTGAACCTGTTTGTCCAGCAATTTTTAAACCACCATCCCGGCCTATAAGGCACTCTGCAGCGAGCACGCTTGCTATGTGCTCACTTCCACCATTCACACCCAGCAGCTCAACAACTTGCATCGCTCCAGAAGTCTTTCGGTCTGGCGGTTCACCGCCTGAAATGCGATGTGCCGACACGCTGGAAATTGAATCTGCACATGTTGCAGTGTCTGTGGCAGCACCGGCGAGCCCTGCTGCAATAGTTATGACGTATAGCCTGGGCTAAAGAGATCCAGAGGTGGGGCAGATCACGCTGCTGGAGTGGTCTCAGATCAAGGACCTATGCACCCTTCTTCGAAGTTTACAAATGGTGACGAAGATGTTTGGCGCTGACGTTGGCATCATTGGCATAACAATTCCGGTCATTACATGCTGGAGCACACTCTAAACATCATTCATAGTCAGGTGGTGGGACAAGAGGAATGGGAGGAAGTAAAGGAGGAGTCATATGCGCAAGAGATAACAACATCTACAAGGTCCAGACGGTCAGTAGCACCAAGGTGGCAGGCATGGGACAGTGGGGGAGATGGATTAACAAGGGCGCATAGTATCAGCCTAACTGTTGAGGAAGGTGTAAGAGCCCAGTAAGAAATGGAGGACGAACTGGTGATGGGCATGGAAGACTGAGCAGATGAGGAAGAGCTTGCTCACATTTCGGTTGTGCGAGGTTGGGGGGAGAGGGCAGAGGAAGGAGGCATGATTCTCACCTCTCCGCAACCAACACAGCAAGGACTTGTTCCTCCTTGATGCGCAAGACACATGAGCGCCTTCTTGCTGCACTACCTACAACATGACCCTTTGATTGTCCTAATTCGAAGTAATGTTGACTCGTGGTTTGCCACACTGTTAGATCCCCGGTACAAGACAAAAATTGGCAAAATAAATCCTGCCGTACAAAGGGACGCACATATGCAGGAGTATCAGCAGAAGCAGGTACGTAATCTTAGCTCGGCTTTTCCACTAAACACCAGTGCTGCACAGAGTGAATCACAACATTTTGTCATGGCTAGTAGGAAATGGTCTTTTACTTGTCTACATCTGAGGGACCGAGGGCTGGCTGCTGTGCTGAGACAGCGTTGACTATGGTGTCCCTGCAGAGTTGCAAATTAGTAAATATACAAAATGAGTGGCAAAAGGCCATATGCTGGTGGAAAGTGGAACAGGTGTGTTGGAAAGTATAAAAAAGTTTGTGTCCGTGGGTTTGGTGGTTAAGCAACAGTAACATCTGCTGAAGAAACACCATCTGTTACGGGGGGACTGGCAGATTAGGATAAGGTGGTATATATCCCAATCGCCAGTCGGGGTCCACCATGCTCACAGATGGAAAAGGAGATGCTGGCAACACGAAGGTTAGGCGGAGGATACAGAGCTGGGTGGCTATGAAACTAATAGTAGCCTGAACCGAGTTAGACGACACTCGGATCTGGAGACTGGGAACCCTGTTAGCGTCACAGGGTCCACACACCCAGCACAGGAACTCCCAGTTAACAACACAGGGGCCATTGGGTACGCTGTCCGTGTGCGTAGGGGCCACACCTGTGGACACCAGGTGCATCAGCAGCAGCAGCCCAGTTAATGCCACTGGGCTGCACTAACAGGACTGGTAGGACAGGAACTGGTCTTAACCATTCTGCGTTACCAACTGTGGTGATGGCCTGCACCGACGCCCTATCTCTGCCTACCTCTGGCCTAAAGCCGCAATGGGTTCAACACATGGAGGTGTGCTCTTTCTGAGCATAATAGAAGACTGCGCACCTCCTTGTTAGCTCCAGCCCCTTTTATAACCTGGGTCCGCCCCAACCCAGGGTGAACCACAATGCACCTCCTGGAGACAAAAGCAGAGTGACACGTCATCAGTGGCATAACCAGCGGCCTATTTGGAACCGCCACTTCAATGATGACCTCATGGCAGCCACGACCCAAACACCTCACCAGTCATCGTCTGACCAACAATAATGAGGTGACAAGTCATAGGGTCGGGCCTCTGCAAGCCAGTCTGGAGTGGCCTGGCCACGTCATCAGGACACCTGACAGGGCAGGGCCAAAGAGTTCATTCCCGGACCTAGACTCTGATGCAGTAAGTGCCTGAGCATGCTCAGTAGCATGAACAACAGTCTCAGAAAAAAGACTATCAGCTTCAGCATGCTGTCTAGGCACAACACAGGACTGAGACACGGCATGGAGTCCAAGTACCTGTGCAAAGAGGCTTTTCGCAGTAAGTGTGGGAGCATGCGCTGTAGCCCGAACTGAGGACTTAGCCTCAGTCAGGAATGGCACAGTCAGGCTGAGCATACTCACTAGGCAAAACAGTGGACTTAGGCTGCGGCTGGGGTAAATCGGCACACGCATGCGCACTAGCCACCTCTCCACACTTAGACGTGGAGGAGAAAGCAGCCAGCTGGACAACCCGAGGCACAGCCCAAAATGGCAGGTGACGCCTGGGCGCAACTGGAACCGCAGCAGTCTGCTTGCGTTTACGGAGGCACCGTTTCGGAACACCAACTACCAGCCAAAATAACAGGTGTACTTCTTCCCGTGGATAATCTATGATCCCTTTTTTCCTGGACACGACCATCGCTAACAAATGTAGATGAGCCAGCAAAACAGCAGCTGCTTCAATGGATCTCAAGTGCTCCATAAAGTGGCCTCTCCTCCACCTCAAGTTCAATATCCCAAATACTACATTCCTCTGTGGTGTCAACCCAATCGCACTTGCTTCCTAACAGCTCTCAAGTTTCCACCAGCCCTGCTGAGTATGGGGTAACAGAGATGGTTGAGTCTGCAGAACTGTTCAGTCACACAATAGCCTGGGAATCAGAGGTCTGCCCCAAAGCTGCAGTGAGTCCAGACAAGGAAATGATCTGTACTGATGCCCAGAAGCTTTATAAGTCGGATCCAGGACCCGATGAAGAAGGTGCTAATCATAATGTACACCCTCATTCCCAAACTGTAAATTATCCTGGTGGAGACAATGGGGAACATGCTGAGGAGACTCAGATACCTGATTGGAACGACAACTTTACTATTCGGTCAGGGGAGGAAGAGCTTGGCTCGGAGGAGTCAGGACAAGGGGAGTGAAAACACACAGGGTGATGATGAGGTTGGAGACCCCACTTACTTTCAAACCAAAGTCAGCCAGTCGATGAGGTCAGCAGAGGAGGTGGAGGAGGATGCTACTGATGACGAGGTTACGTTGCGTCTTCCTGGACAGAGACAAAGTACTGGAAGCACGTCAACAACTGAATCCTCAGCCACAACTCTGCCTCTGAGCAGAAGTCGTGGTGGCTCTGCAGGTCACATGGACTGTAAGCCTTGTTTAGCCTGGGGCTTTTTTGACATCGCAAAGGATCACCCAAGTCATGTCATCTGTAAGATTTTTCACCAATCTCTAAGTAGAGGCTAAAAACTCACTACTTAAGGCCACTTTACACACAGAGATAAATCTTTGGCAGATCTGTGGTTGCAGTGAAATCATGGACATATTGTTCCATTTGTACACAGCCACAAACCTGGGACTGATTGTCCACAATTTCACTGCAACCACAGATCTGCTGCAGATTTATCTGTGTGTAAAGTGGCCTTTAGAGTACTTTGTCCATGAAGTGTCACATTTGTCACAAGTGTCACATGAATTGATAGCGTGAGGGTGTATTGATCAGCTTTATCCACTGTCAATGCAACATGCTTATTTGCCATTCATTGCATGCATTGTGGCACACTACACACAAGGGGCAGCTGTTTTTTTGCATCTGCCTTTGTCTGGTCACTGTAGCAATAGCAAAACAGTCTTCGGCTGTGGACTTGGAGAGCGGAGGAGATGCTGTCTATGAACAGAAGGAAAAGCTAAAAGGTGTGTGTTACAGCAAGGAGCCCCCGCGGAAACACTTCGGTCAATTGTAAGGGGAGTCGTGTTGGAGTTTGGTAAGGAGGACCGTAACGCCTGTGAGCAGCATCCTGTGCCACTGACCGACATTCTTCCGGTGCTGTCTATATTGTTTACCGTGAGAGGAGCGTAAAGTCTGTATTTATGGCAACTGGACACCATAGTGTGACGCCCTGGACTAGCCAGGTAGTCACAGACATAACACCACACACACATCCCCTTCCCTGGATAGTTACACCAGTCAACCAAAACCCCTTGTTGCCTCCCTCCAGGGTCTGATGTCCACACCAGGTGGGGTGGAGCCAGGCGGTTGGCCCCGCCCACCGAGGAGTTCAAAGGCCTGGAGGCGGGAAAAGGAGTCAGATTAGTTTTGGAGGCGAAAGTGAGAGGAGTAAAACGTCTGCGTGTGCCTGGGTAGGAGCCCAGGCACTGACAGCAAGGTCGGCAGACGTTGGTGGTCGTCTGCAGGAGTTAGCGGATCTCTGCGGAACCGTAGGACCGGGGTTGGGCGGTGGCCCACCGGTACCGAACCAGGGAGCGGAGTGAAGTTAAGCACACAGGCAGGGCCATCGGACCCCGACCAGGCTTGGAGCTGCCGACAACGGTCAAATCCGAGAGTGACCGGAACCCCAGGGGTTTCCTAAAACCCAAGTCCCGCTAGAAGGCAACAGTCCACACCGTGAGGATATACAGCCACCGCCACAGGCTAGAGATCCAAGGGTCAGCGCCTGCGGGCAAAAGGGCTCCTATGGTACCTATACGCCGGGGAGCGGACTACCGTTGGGAAACCATCGGAGTCAACACAGTCTACACAGGTGCAGGGTAAGACAGCCACCATCACCTGTCCGGGGAGAGCAAAGACACTGCAGTCGGCTGCGGGACCCGTCCATCCGGCCGTTTGGTTTACCAGAGACTTTGTGACCTTCTGTCTGAGTGAGTACAACAGTGCCATCCGGCACCGTGCCGCGCTGCCCCTGAAACCCTGCACCCCAGTTATCCAGCCTCCCCGCATCATCACCGGGCCCCGGGATCACCAACCCCTACCCACGGAGGGGACAACATCCTAGCTGCTCCCTGCCATCGCTCCCGGGATCCCAGTCACCAGCAGCGGTGGTGCCATCATCACCACGACCCGTGGGTGGCGTCACGAACTATCTCCCTAAACAAACCACCCCTTTTCACTCACGGGTGAGGAGCGCTGCTCGAGTCCCCGGGTCCGGCCCACCGCTTGAGCCACCGAGCAGCAACAGCAGAAGCCCCGGACCCGAGCGTAGCGAGCGTGTCCCCTCCGCCCGCGACAACTTGGCATCTGCGAACAGGATAGAACCAATCTACCTACCCGTAGAAGTGCGCCTTGCAGTCCCCGCCGGCGGCGTTTGGCCGAAAAATTTGAAGTTCCGCCATCTTTGGCGCGAAGATTTCCCACTCGAGCGTCTTCCCTGAGCAGGGAAGGTGCGAAAACGAAGCCCCGCCCCCCAGCAGAAGGAAGTGCTAGAAAGAACCAAGGGGGGGCGGGTGAGGATCTGCCTGATGTAACCGCAGGGATAAAGAGCAGGGACGCCAGGACTCTGCGATACATCCAGTTCCTGGAAGCACAAGCGCTGACATGTCCGTCCCGTCCGGCCATGCAGAGATCCTGGAGCCCACGCCAGGAACAGCGGCGTGGGTGGAGGCCCGGACCGCGCAAATGTGCTGCCGCCTGCAGGCCCAAGTCCGATTCTTGATGGAGCGGTGGGTGGCTAAAATGGAGGAGGTAGCGGCGGCCGTGCGGAGACACGAGGTGGAGACAGTGCTGGAGGAGCGGGTAGACGACCCACGCCCCTGTGTCCCTGAAGGACCGGTTGCTGCGGCTGAGGGGCCCGGTCTGCGCCCGCTCACCCTGCTGCCTCCCCCGCCACCCGCATCGGCTGTTGCCGCCTCACCACTAGGCTCGCTGTCCCCGACACCAGCAGCGGAACCCAGTCCGTCCACCCTGGAGGACCAGCCTGTAGGCGTTGTCTGTGAATGGCCCGCATCCCTCCTGCTGCCATGGAAGATCCCGCGGGAGGTGCCCGTCCGCGAAAAGAAGCCGTCGGCCCCGGAAGCGGCTGCACCTGAGACCGTCCCGGCCCCGGCAGTCCGTCCGGCTACTGGAGAGGTTGAAGCCATGAACCGGAAGGCCCAGCGGGTGAGGCCTGCTGTCCCTGAACCCCACTCCTCGGGTGAGGCTGCGCCGGGTCGTCGCTGCAAAGGAGCCCAGGCCACGTCCCCGCAGGACCCCCACAAGAGATTACCGGTCGTGGCCGGTGTGGGCGAAATCCAGCGGGGTCCAACCCGCGCGCAGGGGCATGCAAACGCCCCTTACTGGGACAGGGAGCCGAGCCAGCTGGGCCAGGAAATTGCCTCTAGGGAGCAGCAGAAGGCCGAAGTGCTGGCACATGTCATAAAGGAGAAGGACAATCTCCGCAATGCCACCTTTCGGGTGCGGGGCCCGTTGCATGAAGGCAAGGTGAGGCGGTTTGACCCTCAGCGGGTATACGGCTTCGTGTACGAACCGGGCCTGGAGGCCGAGATATTCGTGGCCCGCCAAGACGTGAACTCTCACCTGCCAACTGGTCATCCTGGTCGCGATCTACAACTGGGCGACTTAGTGACTTACACCCGACATTGCGGGGAGAGGGGCTGGTTTGCCCTGGATGTCAAGCAGAGGGTAGGCTGCAGTGCCCAGAGGCGGTCCCAGTCCCCTCCCCCACCGTGCCGTCCGGATGTTGAGTTGGAGGAGGCCTATGAGGAGGGCGACCTCAAATAGTGGCAGCGGTCCACCGTTGCAACCCAGTTGTCCCCGTTGGGACCCTCAGCACCCTGTTTTCCGTTGAATGAACCCTAATCAATCTGAAGTCTCACCTGATTGCCATCCGTTGTAAGACAAGCTGTCTCCGTTGGGACCATCAATGTGATTACCCAAAACAGCCCACGTGAGAAACTGCTCATGGACAAGGCCAAGTACTTGCAGGCCAACCACGAACTAGTGGTCTTGTAAATAGTTTGTGGGCTGTGATCCGTTGCCGCTTCCGGAGAGGCAGATTGGAGGGAGGACCCGCAGCAGAGTAGGCTGGGGTCCGGTCACCACCAGGACCGGTGACCATCCTCCGGGGGTCAGGGGTCCCCCTGGACGTGGGGTCCCCTGAAATACAAGCCGGGTGCGAGACACCGTACTCATTCCCGCTCGGGCAGCCTGGACCAGGACTGGGGTAAAGGGGTGCTGCCCATTTCTTAGGGGCAGCATCAAAGTGTAGATTGCTTGGGTGGGGGAGCGGAGGAACATGAACCCGTCCGTTTAAATAAAAATGTTTACCGTTTGCAACGTTAAAGTACCGAGCCTCCCATAAGGGAAGAATGAAAAAAAATGCATATGTTGAATGTCTACATGTTAATTTATATTTTGCAGAAACAAAATAAAACCGGTGATGGACAGGCAGCCCGCGGACAGTCTGCATTTCACCAAGGGGGAATGTGACGCCCTGGACTAGCCAGGTAGTCACAGACATAACAACACACACACACCCCTCCCTGGATAGTTACACCAGTCAACCAAAAACCCTTGTTGCCTCCCTCCAGGGTCTGATGTCCACACCAGGTGGGGTGGAGCCAGGCAGTTGTCCCAGCCCACCGAGAAGTTCACAGGCCTGGAGGCGGGAAAAGGAGTCAGATTAGTTTTGGAGGCGAAAGTGAGAGGAGTAAAACGTCTGCGTGTGCCTGGGTAGGAGACCAGGCACTGACAGCAAGGTCGGCAGACGTTGGTGGTCGTCTGCAGGAGTTAGCGGATCTCTGCGGAACCGTAGGACCGGGGTTGGGCGGTGGCCCACCGGTACCGAACCGGGGAGCGGAGTGAAGTTAAGCACACAGGCAGGGCCATCGGACCCCGACCAGGCTTGGAGCTGCCGACAACGGTCAAATCCGAGAGTGACCGGAACCCCAGGGGTTTCCTAACACCCAAGTCCCGCTAGAAGGCAACAGTCCACACCGTGAGGATATACAGCCACTGCCACAGGCTAGAGATCCAAGGGTCAGCGCCTGCAGGCAAAAGGGCTCCTACGGTACCTATACGCCGGGGAGCGGACTACCGTTGGGAAACCATTGGAGTCAACACAGTCTACACAGGTGCAGGGTAAGACAGCCACCATCACCTGTCCAGGGAGAGCAAAGACACTGCAGCCGGCTGCGGGACCTGTCAATCCGGCAGTTTGGTTTACCAGAGACTTTGTGACCTTCTGTCTGAGTGAGTACAACAGTGACATCCGGCACCGCTCTGCGCTGCCCCTGCAACCCTGCACCCCAGCTATCCAGTCTCCCCGCATCATCACCGGGCCCCGGGATCACCAACCCCTACCCATGGAGGGAATAGCATCCTAGCTGCTCCCTGCCATCGCTCCCGGGATCCCCGTCACCAGCAGCGGTGGTGCCATCATCACCACGACCCATGGGTGGCGTCACGAACTATCTCCCTAAACAAACCACCCCTTTTCACTTACGGGCGAGGAGCGCTGCTTGAGTCCCCGGGTCCGGCCCACCGCTCGAGCCACCGAGCAACAGCAGCAGAAGCCCTGGACCCGAGCGCAGCGAGCGCGTCCCCTCCGCCTGCGACAATAGTACCCGGGTACGGTAGGCTGGGACCAGACAGTGATGCATGCACGCAACACTTTGTTTTCTTAGCAAAACATATATCTGTTCTGGTTAGGCCGACTATATAGACAATAAGACTTGCTGCCTCTGCACTGTCAAATTGTCACTTACAGTTAAACTCATAGAGGGACAGCGACACATGTTTGCATTGAGTGTTGCTTTACAGGATTTCCAGGACTGTGTTGATGAGCTGTTTGGTTTGCATTCACACTGTAAAGCTGGGGTCACACTAAACAACAGCGACAACGACGTCGCTGTTACGTCACCATTTTCTGTGACGTAGCAGCGACCTTGTAAGTCGCTGTTATGATCGCTGCTTAGCTGTCAAACACAGCAGCCGAAGCAGCGATCATAACGACAGTGCTGCAACATGTGCAGAAAGCAGGGAGCCGCGCACACTGAGCGCTGGCTCCTTGCTCTCCTAGCTACAGGACACATCGGGTTAATTAACCCGATGTGTACTGCAGCTACATGTCACAGTGCAGAGAGCAGGGAGCCGCGCACACTGCTTAGCGCTGGCTCCCTGCTCTCCTAGCTACAGTACACATCGGGTTAATTACACGATGTGTACTGCAGCTACATGTGCACAGAGCAGGAGCCGGCGCTGGCAGCGAGAGTGGCGGAGGCTGGTAACTAAGGTAAATATCGGGTAACCACCTTGGTTACCCGATGTTTACCTTGGTTACAGCTTACCGCAGCTGCCAGATGCCGGCTCCTGCTCCATGCTCGCTTCATTTCGTCGCTCTCTCGCTGTCACACACAGCGATCTGTGCGTCACAGCGGGAGAGCGACGACCAAAAAATGAAGCTGGACATTCAGCAACGAGCGGCGACCTCACAGCAGGGGCCAGCTCGTTGGATGTCACACACAGCGACAGCGACGGGACGTCGCTGCAACGTCACAGAAAATGGTGACGTAGCAGTGACGGCGTTGTCGTTGTCGCTGTGTGTGACACCACCTTTATCATCTGCCTTATCTGTGAGGCTTCAGCTAACAAGGGTATTCGGGGGGGGGGTAATGGGTTTTGTCTATTTTTAGGTAGATAAGTTGTAAGCTCTTGTGATGCGACACTGGTAAGTTGTGTTCGCACACACACACACACGCAAACACACACGCACACACACAATTACTCCTGCTACACAGAGGGATTACCAGGTAGTAGGCAACTCTTTAGACAGTCCCTTGGTTAGGAAAAAGTTGGTGAGCATGGGGTATAAATCGCCATTACGATTGTCGCAGCATAGGGGTGTAGGCTTTTGGAATTGTGAATAGGTTGTTCTGTTCTTTCAGTTTTATGAATGGTTCTTATTGTTCGTTTTGGGAAAGTAAAACAATCATTTATCAACCCAACTGTCTAGAGTCCTTTTCCTAGTGTGTGGTTTTGCTGTATACTGGGAAGCCCACCCTGTTCACTACTTTAAATTATTATTATTATTTATTATTATAGCGCCATTTATTCCATGGCGCTTTACAAGTGAAAGAGGGTATACGTGCAACAATCATTAACAGTACAAAACAGACTGGTATAGGAGGAGAGAGGACCCTGCCCGCGATGGCTCACAGTCTACAGGGAATGGGTGATGGTACAATAGGTGAGGACAGAGCTGGTTGCGCAGTGGTCTACTGGACTGAGGGCTATTATAGGTTGTAGGCTTGTTGGAAGAGGTGGGTCTTGAGGTTCCTCTTGAAGCTTTCCACGGTAGGTGAGAGTCTAATGTGCTGAGGTAGAGCATTCCAGAGTATGGGGGATGCACGGGAGAAATCTTGGACGCGATTGTGGGAAGAGGAGATAAGAGAGGAGCAGAGAAGGAGATCTTGTGAGGATCTGAGGTTGCGTGCAGGTAGGTACCAGGAGACTAGTTCACAGATGTAGGGAGGAGACAGGTTGTGCATGGCTTTGTATGTCATGGTTAATGTTTTGAACTGGAGTCGTTGGGTGATGGGAAGCCAGTGAAGGGATTGGCATAGTGGCGAGGCTGAGGAGTAGCGAGGGGAGAGGTGGATTAGGCGGGCCGCAGAGTTTAGGATAGAGTGGAGGGGTGCAAGAGTGTTGGAAGGGAGGCCAGAGAGCAGGAGGTTGCAGTAGTCAAGGCGGGAGATGATGAGGGCATGCACTAATGTTTTTGCTGATTCTTGGTTAAGGAAAGCACGGATTCAGGAGATATTTTTGAGTTGTAATCGGCATGAGTTGAAGAGGGCTTGGATGTGTGGCTTGAATAATAGAGCAGAGTCGAGGGTTACTCCAAGGCAACGTGCTTGTAAGACTGGGGAGAGTGAGCAACCATCAAGTTTGATGGAAAGGCTTGTTGGAGGAGATGAGTGAGGAGGGGGAAAGACAATGAACTCTATTTTGTCCATGTTACGTTTTAGGAATCGCACAGAGAAGAAGGATGAAATAGCAGACAGACATTGTGGGATTTTGGTTAGTAGAGAGGTAATGTCAGGTCCAGAGACGTAGATCTGTGTGTCATCGGCATAGAGATGATACTGGAAGCCGTGGGACTCTATGAGCTGTCCCAGGCCGAAGGTGTAGATGGAGAACAGCAGGGGTCCAAGAACTGAGCCTTGGGGGACACCGACAGATAGGGGGCGAGATGAGGAAGTGGTGTGAGAGTGGGACACGCTGAAAGTTCGGTCGGTTAGGTATGAAGAAATCCAAGATAGGGCCAAGTCTGTGATGCCCAGAGATGAGAGAATCTGTAGAAGGAGGGAATGGTCTACTGTGTCGAAGGCAGAGGACAGGTCCAGTAGGAGGAAGATAGAGTAGTGTTGCTTGGCTTTGGTGGTTAGTGACTTTAGTTAGGGCAGTTTCAGTGGAATGATGCGGTCAGAAGCCAGATTGTAGCTGGTCAAAGAGAGAGCAGGATGAGAGGTATGAGGACAGTTCAAGATGGACATGTTGTTCTAGTAGTTTTGAGGCATAGGGGAGAAGGGATATGGGGCGATAGTTTTACACAGAGGATGGGTCAAGGGAGGGCTTTTTGAGGATGGGTGTAATAGAGGCATGTTTAAAGCATGAAGGGAATACACCAGTTGTTAGTGATAGGTTGAAGAGATGGGTTAGGGCTGGGATGAGGACTGCGGTGATGTTGGGGGATGAGGTGGGATGGGAGCGGGTCCAGTGCACAGGTTGTTAGATGTGATCTTGAGAGTAGAGTGGAAAGATTGTTTTCTGTCATGGCGGAGAAGCTGGATTTGGAGGAAGAAGGCTGAGTAGCTGTGAGAAGTGGCTGTGGTGTTTGTGGGCCAAAGCTTGCTCTGATGTTGTCAATCTTCTGCTTGAAGAAAGAGGCAAAGTCTTCAGCTGAGAGGAGAGGAGAGGGAGGTGGTGCTGGAGGACGGAGGAGAGAATTGAAAGTGTTGAATAGCTGTTTAGGGTTATGAGAGAGAGAAGATATGAGGGATGAGAAGTAGGTTTGTTTTGCAGCAGTGAGTGTGGACTTGAAAGTGGTCAGGGACTCTTTATATGCAATGAAGTGCTCAGTGAAATGAGACCTTTTCCATCTGCGCTCAGCAATTCTGGAAGCCCGTCTTAGTTCTTTAGTCTGCCTCGTGTGCCAGGGTTGCCTGTTGATTGTGCGGGTTTTGGTGTGTGTGAGGGGGGCAGTTGATTCGAGAGCTGCAGAGATTGTAGTGTTGTATAAAGTTGCAGCAGCATCTGCATCATGTAGAAATGCAATGTCTGTGAGAGGGAGAAGGGACTGAGAAAGGGCGTGTAAATCAATGTGTTTGATATTTCTGCGAGGGTGTGAAAGTTTGTGGAGGGGGGGTTGCGTACTTGGCGAAGAGAGGGAAGAGAATGTGAGTAGGTTGTGGTCAGACAGGGGGAGAGGCGAGTTAGAGAGGTTGGATAGGGAACAGAGGCGAGTGAAGATGAGGTCCAGCGTGTGGCCATCTTTGTGAGTAGCTGCAGAGGACCATTAGGTGAGGCCGAAGGAGGAAGCGAGTGTTAGAAGTTTGGAGACAGATGAGTGGGAAGTGTCAATGGGGATATTGAAATCACCCATAATGATGGTGGGGATGTCGGTGGAAAGGAAGTGTAGTAGCCAGGTGGTGAAATGATCAAAAAAGGCAGTGGCTGGCCCTGGAGGGCGGTAAATGACAGCCAGTTGAAGGTTGGAGGGGGCGTAGATGCATACGGAGTGCACCTCAAAAGATGGGAGAGTAACAGAGGGTGGTAGTGGAATTGGTGTAAAGGAGGATTGGTCGGACAGGAGCAAACCAACTCCTCCACCATGCTTGTTGCTGGGGCGGGGGTGTGAGAGAGTTGGAGACCGCCATATGAAAGTGCAGCAGGAGAGGCTGTGTCAGAGGGAGTGAGCCAGGTTTCAGTGATGGCGAGGAAAGAGAGTTTATTAGTGATGAAAAGATCATGGATGTAGGATAGTTTGTTGCAGACAGAGCGAGCGTTCCATAGAGCTCCTGTTAGTGGGACTGGGGGAGCGGGGCTGGGTGAATGGGTATGAGGTTTGAGAGGGTGCGGAAATTTGTGTTAGATTGTGGATGAGGGTTTGAAGTGACATTAGGGATGTGGTGAGGGGGACCAGGATTTGGAGAGATATCTCCAGCAGTGAGGAGAAGCAGTGAGAGTGTTAGTAGGTGGGAGCAGGAGAGGCCGTGAGGTGGCCGTGTGTGTCTGGAGACACTAGGTGAAATGTGGAAGAAAATATGTGAGGGAAAGGTGAGATGGGTGGGGAGGATGGAGGGAGAGATGAAAAGTTCATTACTGGGTTTAGGGATCAGAGGGTGCAGTAGAAAGTGAGGTATTATAGAGGTGAAAGTTAAGAGACACACAAACAATGTTTACAGTGACTATGTATGCAGTCACCTTCCGGACACTTCTGGCACAATTCTGGCCTAATTCAATGCATCATACTTATATGGTGCATACTTGTCTTGGTGCAGACTTTTAGTTGGCCCAGTATATACACATACAAGTGCAATCAGCTGTGAAGGGGTGGGGTGCAACAAAAACCCTTTGATCACTCAATCAGATTGCCAGATGCAGCTTCACATAGGCAAAATAAACAAAGGTCATAAAAGTAAGGTGGGGAACAGGGGGTGAGAGATCACAGTGAGATGCTGGAGCATGCCAGGGAGATATTGAAGAAAGAGGGAACAGGTCAGATATATTGGAAAAGTTGGATGGATGAATTGACATACCATGTATTAAAACACACAGCAGAGAGAAGGGGAGAGCAGATCAGTTCATGGGAAAGTTGGATGGATGAATTGACATACCTGTGGGAAGATAGCGCATAAGTCACAGTGGAAACGTCACTATGCTACAATGCGGACTAACGGGGCGGTGCAACCACCGTCTGCCCCATCAATGGCATCTGCATGCTCTTCATCCTCTGTGACTGTGGGGACAGCAGTCACACATGCTTTACACGCTGACCTTCCACCCCTTTACCCACAACAGGGAGTGTGATTGTCATGTCGTCAGTTGTTTTGGAAGTGGAAACAGCGGGTGGTGTTGAGCTCTCTCAGACATCAAGAGAACCACCTTTGGATGAAGGCAACATTATATCCACGCCTGCACCTTCATCACAGATTGGCTGAACTACCTGCAGTTAAAAATTGCGTTGCAGTAATGGAGAGGAGTGTAGAATGCACATGTGGTGTACCTTGATTGGCAGCACAGGAACACTAAGTTAGTATTCCAGACACTTTTAGGATGGCACAAAAAGTGTCAGCTCTTTGGGCAAACAAAAAAGCATGGCAAAACTGGGCAGGTGGGTAGAGTGCCCGGGTTCTGTGGGTACCAGGACAGGAAAGGAACACTAACTTAGTATACCAGACACTTTTAGGATGGCACAAAAAGTGTCAGCTCTTTGGCCAAATAAAATAGCATGGCAAAACTGGACAGGTGGGTAGAGTGCCCGGGTTCTGTGGGTACCAGGACAAGAAAGGAACACTAACTTAGTATTCCAGACACTTTTAGGATGGCACAAAAAGTGTCAGCTCTTTGGCTAAATAAAATAACATGGCAGAATTGGACAGGTGGGCAGAGTGCCCGGGTTCTGTGGGTACCAGGACAAGAAAGGAACACTAACTTAGTATTCCAGACACTTTTAGGATGGCACACAAAGTGTCAGCTCTTTGGGCAAAAAAAAAGCGTGGCAAAACTGGGCAGGTGGGTAAAGTGCCCGGGTTCTGTGGGTACCAGGACAGGAAAGGAAGCCTCACTTTCTATCCCTGCTAATGAAAAAATGCAGCAAGGAATTTCCTGAGCTGAGGAAGTCAGACGTTGTTATCTAAAGCTGTACACAGCGTTTGCACAGACCTGCCTAGCAGCTATGGCTATGAACGCCTGGAAATCAGCCCTGAAAAGGGCTGAAATAACCAGCAGTCCCTAATCCCTACAATGCGATGTAGATTGCACTATGTCTATAGCGCACACAGCAGGAGCGGGAGCAGCAGCGTGAGCGGTGACTGTCACCCACACACAGAAGGCAGATAATGGCGGCGACAGGGAAAATGGCAGTATCTTATAAGGCAAGGACATGTGACATGCACAGCCTATGACACATGCACTTGCTTGTCTGGCAAAAATCCACTTAGCTGTGTGTGTGTCTGTGATTGGCTGACTGCCTGGCCCGCCCCACTGCACGCACGGTTAGGAAAAAAAAAATGGCAATCAGCATTATATCAGCACTCAGCAGCAGCACAGATCTAAACCGCGTCCCCCCCATACACTATACGCTGAAATTTGATAATAGCGTAAATCACAGTGACTCACACTATTAAAGTAAAAAGCCAGCTAGTAACTAGCTAGGCTTTTTGTTGATTGAACCATTCTCGAACGTTACTCGAACTGTCGAGCTTTTAGCAAAAAGCTCGAATTCGATCTCAAGCACCCGTAAAATCATTCGAACATGAAATTGGCGAATATCGAACCTCGAACATCGCTCAAGTCTAGTGGTGAGATGTGACACCACCGCTACTGTTGGGGAGCACCCGGGGGCGATGGGATGGCAGCTGGATGTTAACCCCTCCGTGGATAGGGATGGATGCCCCGGGGCCCAGTGTCTCTGTGCTGAGGATGGTGGCTGCAGGGGCCGGCGAACCCGGTCGGACCGGGGATGTTAGGCTACTCACTATTGAAGAAATCACACAAGTCCAGTGTAACTAAGGTGCAGTGGCCAGAGCTCCGCGGCCGGGTGTATTCTGGTCCCTCACCGGGGTGATGGTCTGTGTCACTTTCCTCTGAACTGTTTTTAGTTTGGACTTTTCGGTATGGAACTCAGGAGTCCGCTCCCAGAACTACGGGTGGGAGCCTTGCCCGCAGACGCTGACCCTTGGGATCTAAAGGGGCCCTGGCGGATGCCCTATCCCCCCCGGTGGGCTGCTGGTCTGCTATTGGGACTTTGGGTGGGACAGGACCTGTAATCCTGTCCTCAACTGGTTAATTAACAAAGTCGGTTGTTCCAGTCTCTGCTTCAGGGTCCAGGTACCCCCTCTGTGCACGGTTTCCGGGTCGGTTCTCCTGTGTCTGTACCGGCAGGCTCCTACCCTGTCCCTGTCCACCTCAGATCTCCGGCAGCCGTCTTCCCGTCTCCTGTCAGACACGGACCACCGTCTGCCACCTAGCCAGCTCGCCGGGGCTCCAACCCCGACGGCCTTTCCTCTCTGGCTTCTCACTTGCACTTTACTCTCTCCTCTCTCAACTCTCACTCTCCACTTCAACTCTCACTTGAAGCTCAACCTGAACTCACTCTTCCCCCCCCCCCGGACTCTCTAGACCCCTAGGTGGGCATTTCCTTCCACCTGGTCCCGCCTACTGGTGTGCCTGTCCTGGACAAGCCAGGACGTCACAGGTAGTGCAACAACACACCCCACACCCCGGTTAGGCACATCAGTCACACACAAATCCTTGTTGCCTCCCTCTAGGGGCTGATGTCTACACCAGGTGGCGTGGAGCCAGGCGGTTGGTTGGTCTGCAGGAGAAGCCGATCGACGCGGAACCGTAGGACCGGGGTCGGGCGGTGGCCCACCGGTACCGGACCTGGGAGCAAAGAGAAGCCAGCACCATTCGGCAGGGCCTACGGACCCTGACCAGGCTTGGAGTCGCCGTTAAACCGGTCAAATCTGTTAGCGACGGGAACCTCCGGGGTTTCCCAGCAACAAAGACCCGATTGAAGGCAACCGCTCAACCAGAGAAGGGAAATACAGTTACCGCCAAGGCTACAATTCCCAGGGCCAGAGCCTGCGGGCAAAAGGAGCTCCTCCGGCATCTATCCAAGCTGGGGAGCGGGTTACCGGTGGGAAGCCATTGGAACCGAAGGAACTTTACAGGTGCAGGGAAAGGCAGTCACCGCCAGCCTACCGGGAGTGACCACCGCAGCCGCCTGCGGGACCCGTCCATCCAGCCGTTTGTTTTACCAGAGACTCCGTATACGTTATTGGCTGAGTGAGTACCACCGTGCCGTCTTGCACCGCGCTGCCCCCGCGACCCTGCACCTCACCAAACTCTGCCATCCACATTCCAGTCACCTCACCGGGCCCCGGGACCACCAAAACCCCCTACCCACGGAGGGGAGAGAAACATCTCGGCTGCTCCCTGTCATCGCTCCCGGGATCCCCGTCCAGAGCAGCGGTGGTGTCCCAACCTCACCACAAGCCGTGGGTGGCATCACGGACTGACTTCCCAAACCCCAAAAACCATCCCCTTTCACTCACGGGCGAGGAGCGCCGCTCGAGTCCCCGGATCCGGCCCACCGCTCGAGCCACCGAGCAGCAAGCAGCAGCAGCGCCGGACCAGAGCGTGGTAGTGAGAGCAGCGGCCCCCTCCCCGCCCGCGACACGCCTACCTTCAATTCATCTAAACAAACATCATGGATTACTGTAAGAGAAATATGTGGCTGACCCCTGGCATTGCCCAGCAAAATCAGCAGCTTACTCAAGAATACAGAAGGCTTAAAAAAACTCAGGTTAAAGAGGTATTGTCATCTCCAAGATCCTATCCCAATATGTAGTAGGTGTAATAATAATAATAATAATTATAATAATAATAGCAAATACCTCCACGTAGAAATGTAGTATAGTTCTTCTGATTATCTATGTTTCTTACCTCATGTGCAGGGGATTGCAGTTTAGGTTTCCATGGTGACGATCACAAGCACCTAAGTAACTGGCTGTCACCATATGAGTGAGCTGTAACCATGGATAACTAAGCTACTGTAATTACCTGCACATGAGGTAAGCGACAGCGAATCAGGAGACCTATATTACATTTCTGATTAGAGGCATTAGCGAATATAATTATTTTTACACCTACTAAATATTGGGACAGGATCTTGGAGATGGGAATACCTCTGTAAAGCCTGCTTTACACGTTGCAATTTCGCATACGATATCGTATTTGATTTACAACGCCCCCATCGTATATGCGGCACGTTCAATTTGTTGAACGTGCCGCACAAACGATTAACCCACATCACACGTACTTACCCGTCCATACGACCTCGCAGTGGGCGGCGAACGTCCACTTCCTGGAGTGGGAGGGACGATCGGCGTCACATCGACGTCACGCGGCAGCCGGCCAATAGAAGCGGAGGGGCGGAGATGAGCGGGACGTAAACATCCCGCCCACCTCCTTCCTTCCGCATTGTCAGCCGGGAGCTGCAGGACGTAGGTAAGATCTGTTCATCGTTCCCGGGGTGTCACACAGTGCGATGTGTGCTACCTCGGGAACATTGAACAACCTGCCGTTCAATTTTAGAGAAAGGTACGATGTGTATGCGATGAACGGATTTTCCGTACCTGTCACACCCTGCAATGTACCTTACAATGCCGGATGTTCGTCACTTACGACGTGACCCCGCCGACACATTGTAAGATACATTGCAGCGTGTCAAGCGGGCTTAAGGCCAAACACAATGAGAGAATCACTGATGCTGATCACCACTGCGTTTTCTAGTTTGTTAGACAATCACTATTTTTTTAGAGGAAATGCTGAACCCCCATAAACCTGAGCGGCCATTAGAAATGTAAAGGTGTAATTTCACCAACATATCTACCATGTCACCCGGGATGAGTGTTATTGGTGACACACACACCACATTGCAGTGTCTCAGTATCTGCTATTTCTCCACTCTCATTTATTATATTATTTAGAATTATTAATGTCGCGGGTGGGGAGGACGCCGCTGCGCTCGCTAACGCTCGGGTGCGGCGCTGCTGCGATGGCTGCTCTGCTCGATAGCTCGAGCGGTGGGCCGGATCCGGGGACTCGAGGGGCACTCTTCGCCCGTGAGTGAAAAGGGGGGTAGTTTGGGTTTGGGGATTTGGTCCGTGACGCCACCCACGGTTTGTGGTGAGGTTGGGGCACCACCGCTGCTGGTGACGGGTCTCCCGGGAGCGATGGCAGGGAGCAGCTGGGTTGTTCTTTTCCCCCTCCGTGGGTAGGGGTTGGTTGTCCCGGGGCCCGGTGAGGTGACGGGGGCGTGCAGGGTTGGTGAGGTGCAGGGTCGCGGGGGCAGCGCGGCGCCGGATGGCATAGTTGTACTCACTCAGCCACAAAGATATGCAAAGTCTCTGGTAAAACAAACGGCTGGATGGACGGGTCCCGCAGTCGGCTGCTGTAGTTTCTCCCGGACGGTTGGTGGTGGCTGCTGTTCCCTGCACCTGTGTGTGTTTGTTCGGTCCCGGTGGATTCCCACCGGTAACCCGCTCCCCGGCGTGTATGTGTGCTGGAGGAGCCCCTTTTGCCCGCAGGCTCTGGTTCTTGGAACTCTAGCTGTGGCGGTAGCTGTATTTCCTTTTGCTGGTTGGATGGTTGCCTTCAATCGGGTCTTGGCTGTTTGGAAACCCCTGGGGTTCCGGTCAAACGAATTTGACCTTTAATGGCGGCTCCAAGCCTGGTCAGGGTCCGCAGGCCCTGCCTGAGTGTGCTGGCTTCTCTTCGCTCCCCGGTTCAGTACCGGCGGGCCACCGCCCGACCCCGGTCCTACGGTTCCGCGTCGTTCTGCCTCTCCTGCAGACGGCCACCACCGTTTGCCAACCTTGCTCTTGGTGCCCGGGCCACACACCCGGACACGGCCAGTCTGTTCCTCCACTTCAGCGGGCTGCCCGTCCACCACCGGTTTTATTTTCTTTTTAAACTGTAAAAACATAAAACATCAACAGTTTATGCATTTAAAATCTTCCCATACGGGAGGCAGGTCACTTAAACGTTGCAAAAACAAATATTTACATTTTTATTAACATTAAACGGACGGCTTCCGCTCTCCCACCCAAGCAACCTGGCCCTGATGCTGCCCCTAAGAAAATGGGCAGCACCCCTTGACCCCAGTCCAGATCCAGGCTGCCCGAGCGGGAACTGGTACGGTGCCTCGCACCCGACGGTCACTTCAGGGGACCCCACGTCCATGGGGGACCCCTGACCCCCGGAGGATTGCCACCGGTTGCGGTAGTGGCGGGCCTGGGCCATCTCTTTCCTCCAGGCCCATCCTCCAAATCATCCTCTCCGGAGGCGGTAACGGAAAGCAAACCCCAACATATTTACAACCCCACAAGTTCTTGGGTGCCTTGCTAGTTCTCAGGCATGTTCATAAGCAGTTTCTTATGCATGGTGGGGGGTAATCAACGGTTGATTAAGGGACAACAACTCCAGTCCCAACGGGGACGGTTCTCTCAGGACGGATAATCAGGTGATTTGCTCGGTTGATTCACAGTCATTCGCTTTCTTATTTACACATTCAACACATAATGCCCCTAAATGGTAGTTTCCCTGTACCTAAGTGGGGGTCGACCTAGGTTGGGATGTGTGGACCTTCGGGGCCCAATGTCAACAGTGACAGGCAGTGGGGCAGAGGAAACAACTGGCTCCTCTTCCCGTCTATCGTGTGGGGCAGGCGGAGACATAGGGGAGCTGGGTACAGGCGCATCCCTGGGCACTGGTTCACTGGCGGCTTCATTAGCGGCTACTTCCATCTCTTTTTCCTCCAAGGGTTGTGGGAACAGTATCACTGGAAGAATCACTGCGCCGTTCTGCGTAGGCCAATCTGCCGGGAAATCGCCCATCATGGTGTGGATTACCTCTTTTTCTGTCCCTCCAGCCGGCCTGGGGGCCGGCAATTCAGTTGCCACCCTTAACGGCGGTGGGCACCTCTTCAGGTGGTCCCTGGAAACCGTGGCCAAAGTCTTCCCCTGGTCGCGACTGATCTGGTAGGCCTTCTCATTCCCCCATTCAGTGGGTTGTATAACATACGGGATCTTCTCCCATTGATCGTCCAGCTTATGGGTTCTTCTCTTTCGCTTCAGTACTACATCCCCAGGCTGAACGGGACCTGCAGGAGCCTTCCTGTTGAAGCACTGCTCCTGCTGTCCCCGACTCCGGCACAAGTTCTTCTCTACATATTCTTGGACCTCTCGGTACTGCGCCCTCTGCCGAGTGTCCCATCCAGCAGTCGAAGGGAGGGCTTCTGGGGCTTCCAAACCCATTTCCAGGTCTACTGGCAGCCGACTGGGCCGAGCTCTCATCAGGTACGCCGGTGTACATTTGGTAGACCTAGAAGGGATATTATTCTACATATCGACCAGGTCAGGTAGCTTTTCCGGCCACAGGTTCCGCTCTTCTAGCGGTAGTGTCTTGAGGAGACCCAGGACCAGATGGTTCATCTTCTCACACATGCCATTGGCCATTTTCTTGCAGCCGTACAACTGGCAGAATTCTTGAAACACCTCCGCTTCGAAAGCCGGGCCCCAGTTGATAAGCACCCTCTCTGGGTATCCGTGCGGTCGACAGAAATAGGCTTGGAATGCTCTAGCGGCGGTACGGCCGGTCAGGTCCTTGACTGGGACAACCACCATGAATCTTGAATAGTGGTCTACAATGGTCAGAGCGTAGGTGTACCCACTTCGGCTAGGGGTGAGCTTCACGTGGTCGAGGGCGACCAGCTCCAGCGGCTGATGTGTGATGATTGGGCGCAAAGGGGTCTTCTGGCTGGCCTCGTCCTTTCTTCTCAGTGCACAGGGACCACATTCTCGGCACCAGGCCTCCACAGACTCCCGCATTCCACTCCAATAGAATCGCTCCCTCAACAGCATCTCCAGCTTCTTCCACCCAAAGTGCCCGGCACCGTCATGGTATGCCTGCAGGACAGTGGGCACGTTAGC
Source organism: Anomaloglossus baeobatrachus (assembly GCF_048569485.1). Taxonomy (NCBI): domain Eukaryota; kingdom Metazoa; phylum Chordata; class Amphibia; order Anura; family Aromobatidae; genus Anomaloglossus; species Anomaloglossus baeobatrachus. The sequence goes on along the minus strand of NW_027445209.1, from coordinate 12,871 downwards.
CTGGGGAATCACCAGATGACGAACCTTCTTGTGGGTCTTTGGGTTGATAAATTCCCGATACAGCTTCCCCTGGTGCAGGTACAGCCGGGCTCGTTCCCACCACAGTCGTTGGGCCTCGGCGGGGGCGGCAGGGTCTATTCCAGCAGAGCCTTGTTCCACCAGGGTCTTGACCAAGCGGACAGCAGGTGCCTGGTCACTGACGGATCACTGCCCTGGCACCGATGATTGGAAGTGAGTGGTTGCAGGGAGAACATCATTTTTTTTTCTCCCTGAGTCACACTTCCTATTACATTGCTGCACATGGTTAAACCAGTATTTATCTACAAATAGCTCCTTTGCCTGCAGATTACTGGCATTTTATTGCAGACACTTTTCCTTCTACGGCAGTATACCCCTCATGTTTTAAATTTTGTTGGAAACTGATCATAAGACTATTTACATCATATGCAGACATTTGTTTAATGTATACACTATGTGTTTGTTAAAATAACTCGTATAGAATAATTGTATTAAAGTAATCAACATTTTCTACCTACAACCTCTCCAATTTTTTCTTTAATTCCTTTTCTTCTTTCTTTCTCCTCCTCTTCCTCTGTGTTGATTGAGGATGGGAAAAGAATACATAAGTGCTGTAAAGTGTACGTGTTTGTACAAAACTTTTATTAAATAACCAATAAAGTTACTATTAAATTAAGAAAATTAAAATGTTAATTGTATACATTTTTTCTGCTATGGATTCCTGAGGTGACAGATGCCCCTGTGTATTATTGGTCATAGGATATGCTTTGCTTATACAGTATGTCTCAGTATATACATTAACCTTGACAATGTGCACGATTTCCTTTTTATGCGGTTTCAATTTTTCCGTTTTCCTCCACTTCCCAGAGCCATAACTTTTTTATTTTTCTGTCTTCATAGACATATGATGGGGTTTTTTCAGGGTCGTCTTGTACTTTTGAATGACACCATTCATTTTATTACATAGTGTACTAAAAAAAGAATATTCCAATTGCGGTGAAATTAAAAAACATAATTTTGGCATTGGGATTGTTTTAATGGCGTACACTATATGGTAAAAGGTCCTGGCAATATGATTCTTCTATCAGTTTGATTACAGTGATACCAAACATGTCAATTTTTTTTTTTACTTTTTTTAGAGGTGGGAAAAAAAACCCCAAAACTTGGGGGGGGGGGGGGGGTTGTCGCCATTTTCTGAGATCCATAATGTTTTAATTTTGTAGACAATCGAGTTGTGTTATGGCTTATTTTTGTTGGGCAAAACGCCATTTTTTGTTTACACCATTCTGGGATAGATATGACAATTTGATTGTTACAGCATTTTTATGGTATTGCAGAGACCAAGAAAATGACATTTTGGTTTTCCTGAATGTTTTCCATTTATAGTGTTTGCCACTGGGTTAAATAATGTTATATCTTGATAACTGCGACTTTTCTGAATGTGGTGATACCATAGACTACTCATTTTTTATCATCTTTATTTTTTAACCCATTCACTCCCTGCTAGTTTTCACCTTTGACCAGGCCAATTTTCTCGTGACACATTGTACTTCAAGTTAGTGGTAAAGTTAGGATGATATTTGTTTAAGAAAATATTTGGTGAAAATGTTTTCAAAATTTTAATTTTGAATGTCCTTAAGCCAGAGAGTTATATGACACAAAATAGTGAACAAACATTTCCCACATGTCTACTTTACATCATCACAATATTTCAAACATTTTTTTGTTAGGAAGTTGGAGGAGTTACGTTTATCAACAATTTCTCATTTCTCCAACAAAATTAACAAAAATATTTTTAGGGACCACATCACATTTGAAGTGACTTTGAAAATACCCAAAACTCACATCATTACAATAACAGCACCCCTCAAACTGCTCAAATCCATATTCAACATAGGTAAGGATGGTTGACCTCGGGGAGATCAACATCCAACACCGCGGAGACACAATCACGTGTTTCTCAATGCAGTGACACTAGAACAAGGCCCCCTGGGAAAATATGCAAAATAAGAATGCCACGGAGACACCATCACATGTTTCTCAATGCTGGCACGTATTAACCCTGTAGGTGCTTCAAAGGAAATAAGGCAATGTGGAAGGAATAAAAAAAAATGAAAATTTCTTTCCCACAAAAATGTTACTTTAGCCTCAAGTTTTCCATTTTCACAAGGGTAACAGGAGAAAATGCCATGACCTTTGCATTTGGGTGCATTTCAATACATTATACATGCAATCAGTGCAATAAAATATAATGTCTAATATAGGGACTAATTAAAATAAGAAACAAAAACATCTATCGTTAGCTCTGTGGTGCTGGACTTTCTGCTTGCTGTGGTATTGTCACATTTAGACAGTGAGATGCAAGGTGTTAACAGGCATGAGTGGAATACAGATCCACTCGTGCATGATAGCAACACGTCAGTTGTTTAAATCTGCTGACATGTGTAGGGAATTGCTGCTAGCGACAGCCACTGGAGATTAACCTATCACAATCCATGACATCTGTGGTGAAGATAATGGAGGGCTGGCGCCTTAGGAGAGCAGCTGGGTGCCTGGGAGGAATATCCGGTGTGAAGGCTGCTGCTTCCTTGTCCTAATAACAAGGCACTCATTACTGCTTCAGGCAACTAGTTCTGCAAGTCTGTCATAGTCAACCTCAGAATCAATTTTGCCCAGACGAAGGCTCTGAATATAAGAGCCCAAACATTGGCAAAAAAAAACAAAAAACGACGGTTTGACTTTTTGCAGAAATCACTAAAGTAAAAAATATTTTCTCACAATCCCACGTGTGCCACAAATTTGTATTATATTGATCATTTTTCTGAGCACCATTTACAATTATGAGGATCTGCAGTCTGATTGCAGAGGTATTTCTGTTCATTACAGCTACACAGCTGTGATCACAGAAACACTCACCTCGTCACTGGCAGCAGCCGGCCGAGTGAAACAGGAAGTGATTAATGCTAGCTACGGGAGTCATCACATGACCCTGTCCTACCATGACAACCATTCGCTCACAGTGATCACGTCAATGCGATGCTGATGAAGCCGGGTAAGTGAAGATTTAGGGGTAAGGCATGGGTGGAACATGGATCCACTTGTGCCTGCAATGCACACATGTCAGTTGTTAAAGTCAGCTGACATGTGTGCAGTTCCCCACCAGCAGCCGGTGGAGATTACACTATGACTGCTTAGGACGTAATTTTACTGCCCGCGCTTGTTAAGGGGTTACACAAATGTCCCATGATGCAATTTCCAGACTCTGACTAAGGTCGTATAATGCCAGAAATGCGTTCATGGAGCATTTAGTAAAAATCCTTCAACTTTTTTTTTTTAAGTTACCCATGGGATTCACTTTATCCTTGTATCCATGTAGCCGGTGGTCACGGCTTTAAGCTGGAATCCCTTACTATAAAGAACTCAATCTGAAGATAATTGATTGCACAGTGAAGCTTTGCGTTTAATTTGAACTTTCATAATTAATACATTTAAATTGAAAAAAAATAAATAGATATATATATATATATATATATATATATATATATATATTATACACACACACACACACACACATATACACTTTTAAAATATCTGCAGCATTAAATACATATCATATGGTGGCAGAATGCCTTTATCTACCAAGATATGTCCCTCAAAATCAGGACAGTCCAGCAGGATCCAAGATGGCTGGGAGCTAGATACATTGACACAGCAATTACATCACAATGGCAGGTGGTAGAATGTGGCAGCTGTATGACATCACAATGGTAGGTTCCAGAATGTGGCAGCACAGGCGCACAGCTAAGGTGCTTTGCACTCACTCACTGCAGGAGAGTAGAGATACATGTGAGCGCTCAGAGTGGGGAAAGCGAAGAAGACAAAGGATTTGGAAACCAAAGGATGAGAAGGAAAGCGTGGCGAGAGAAACCAATTAGAGAACATGGACATTGAAAGGAGGGTAAAGACAAGAAAAAATAATTAAAGGATAACTGCTTCTTAGCACACCTTCACAGAGCCATGACAAGACTCAGATGTAAATGGAGGACGAGCCATTACAGCAAATCTTCCAGAGACTCAGGACCCAGTCACATCGGCCTGGTGGGCGAGAAAGGTGAGAAGTTATGGAGAATATATAACATTACTACAACTGTTCTTGTTACCCCATAGCAACCAGTCAGGCCTCAGCTTTTATTAATCATGGCTGGTTTCTATGGATAACTAGGAGAGGGTTTTTTGTTTTTTTAATTATAAAGCTTTGATAAATGAGGAGAGGTTTCACCAGACTAAGTGGGGGGGGGGATGGGGATAAAATTATATATATATATATATATATTATATATATATATATATATATATATAAATAAATAAATAAATAAATAAATAAATAAATGTCCAAAAAAGGCAAAGTCAGTCTGGAAAGCCTCACATTGTGTTGCTTCACTCTAGGGGCGCACATGCATTAATGCAGTTCATTTGAATAGGGGCCTAATAAGTTAGGGCAGGGGTCTCAAACTTGGCTGAGTATAAGAGTTGCATATCGAAAAAAAAAATTATTGGCGGGGCTGCATTTTTTGGTGGACCCAGTGACATTTTTTTAGTGATTCCAAATGTTTATAGAATAAAATATGCATCACTTTTTTTTTTTTAACATTTTCGCTCGTTTATTATAACAAATGTGCACTTTTTTTATTTCAGTATATATAAAAAAGTATTTTCAATGGGGGAAAAAAAAATTAGTTTTCCCCATTTTATCCACTTCTTGTAAGTAATATTTTACAATTACCACCATATAGTAATTTAAGCCAACATTTTGTATAATGTCTCCCCATCCTGTGTTAATGTGCCCATATTGTTCCCTTGTACTAATGTGCCCATCCTGTTGCAATATCCCTTGTTATTAGTGTAGATGTGTATATATGTGCCACAATAGTCACGGGGTCTAGGTGTCTGTAGGCCGCATGTTTGAGACCTCTGAGTTAGAGGGTTCACTTACATTCTGTCAATAGTCCCTTACCCATGTAGCGGAGCTGCGTGTATTAGATATTATATGTGAGCGAGTATGTACTGTGAAGGTGTATAAAACATATAGATGGGCTCTCATGATTGGTCTGTATGGTTGCTATGATAGGGATTCGTTCACAGGATTGGAAAGCTTTTACATACCTTCTTTATGATTGGCCTTTCAGTTGCCTGGATACTGCAATGCTTTGTGTGATTGGACAGTTCTGTTACATAGGTGCTGGATTTTGGGACCTGGTGTCTGCTATAGTTGCTCTTTTTAGACATTTATCTGTACAAGTCAGACGGCTGTGACAAGGGCTACCAAACATCAAATAGCATAATCTATCTAGACCCCCACCAAGACTCTCCAGTCATGTTTAGGCCCCCCCAGTGATGACTCCCAGCCCTCCCTTGTGGTGTATATGCCTCCTGCCCCTCATGTGGTGTATATACCCCCAGCATCTCCAGAGATGTATATGCACCCAGTGTTTCCTGTGATGTCTAGTCCCCCTGTCTTGTCTGGGCCTCATATCAGCCTCCCCAGTCTCGTATAGACCCCTCCCAGCCTCCTCAGTACCATGTAAGCCCCTCCCAACCTCTTTAGTCCCGTATAGGACCCCCAGTTCCATCTAGCCTCCCCAGTCACATTATGCCCCCAAGACCTCCCCAGTAACATCTATGCCCCACAGCCCTTCCCTGTGATGTATATGCCCCAAGTCCTGTATATCCCCCCCAGTCATGTCTAGGCCCCCCAGCCCACCTCAGTAATGTATCTCACCCCAGCATTTCCTATGTGATGTATATACAGCAGACCCACCCCAGCATTTCCTATGTGATGTATATACAGCAGACCCAGCTGACACAAACCTGGAAAAGCAGTAGTGAGAAGCAATAAGATCAATATCGCCTAATATCAAACCCGCACAAAGAAGCAGCTCCAGCCACCACAGTAGGAGGGAGTTCATTGTTTTACCAAAATATAGCAGGGTAATTTGTAAGTTCATCATTTTGTGCGGCCGACCAATGATTGTAGAAATTTCCAATTAGCCTCCTGCCCTGATTTGTACAGATGCTCACAGCACATACAGTACCCAGGGGCATACTGCTAATAGAGGCATGCAACATGATCACTTTGGGGCCCATTAGTTAAGGGGGCACGGAGTAAGCACTGACACTGTGCCCCCATCAAGAATCACACTATCAATTGTATTAGCAATTGGGGACCTGCTAGGATGGGTGAGCCTGCCAGGATGTGGAGGGAACTTGCCAGGATGGGGGACATTTATCAGGATGGGGCCATGATGGGGACAAATACCAGAATGTAGGAAGTCTATTTCATGATGGTGTCATATTTACCAGGAAGGGGGATGTTAGTACAGGATGGGGGACATTACTACATAATGAAAGGGGAGAGGAACAACTCGTATGTCTTCATAAGATTTAGAGATGTTGACACTTTGAAATGTAGATGTGAATTTCAGGATGGAATCGGATTGCATTCTAAGCTAAAAATATATGTAATATTATGCATTTTTTCCATAAAGATCGATCCAACTGCTGTCGCTAGAAAGAGCAGTGGGAGTGGCTCAGCTTCAATGTGTGTTAAGCAGGCATGAGCTTGATGCCCCCCTGCTGAAGAGAAGACTGCAAAGGTAAGTTTAAAATCAATTGTTAACATAATAGAATTTGTTAAATTACCAAGTTGGCACTTTGTAGAAGGAAAAAAAAAAAAGTTAAAAAATTGTGTTGCAGTTTGGGCACTCAGCCTGTGAAAGGTTTGCCATCACTGCTCTCTCATCACTCTCCCGCTGTGTCTACAGCACTCTGATGTGTCAGAACAGCGGAGCGCTATCATGTCACCACTTTGTGCCGCCTGTGCTGAGATGTGACGAAAGCAGCAGTTGAGTAGACTTGCTGAGGAGATCGGAAGAAGTGAGTTTATGTATCACGGTGGCCAGACGACTATTGGGGCTGCACACTACTATATGGGGGTTGCCTAAAAGCATATGAAGGTGCATAACACTATATGGGGGCGCACAATACTATATTGAGGAATACAAGCGGTGCATAACACGAAATATGGGGTGCATTATAATACATGGAGGACATAAGGCCCATTACTGTATGGAAGACGATGTAGGGCCAATTATACTATGTGGAAAGTTTTGTCAGGCCAATTATATTATTTCAAGGCCTATGAGGGAGTCTTTATAATTTACTTATTATTGGAGTGCCATTATACTGTAAGCAAGCATCTACTCAGTATGAAAGTTTGTGTGGGGGTCTATCAGACTGTGTGTGAGCCATTATACTGTGAGGAGGGCTGTATGGAGACCATTATACCATTTGGAGAGATAATAGGGGCCATTATACTATATAGGGGCCCATTATACTGCATGGAATGCTGTGTGGGGGTGGAGGGGGTCACAGTTGGGGATCTTACTGTGTTAGGTGTCACCATTCATTGCCAGGGTAATTGAAAAAGGGTACAGTAGGATGATATGCATGTGAAGAAATTTAAATATGTAATATAACAGCTTACAGCCACACAGAAAATCGAGAAAAGGCCCCAGGGGGAGGGGGCAGCCCGGGGGCCGAGAAAAGGCCCCAGGGGGAGGGGGCAGCCCGGGGGCCGAGAAAAGGCCCCAGAGGGGAGGGGGCAGCCCGGGGGCCGAGAAAAGGCCCCAGGGGGAGGGGGCAGCCCGGGGGCCGAGAAAAGGCCCCAGGGGGAGGGGGCAGCCCGGGGGCCCGAGAAAAGGCCCCAGGGGGAGGGGGCAGCCCGGGGGCCGAGAAAAGGCCCCAGGGGGAGGGGGCAGCCCGGGGGCCGAGAAAAAGGCCCCAGGGGGAGGGGGCAGCCCGGGGGCCGAGAAAAGGCCCAGGGGGAGGGGGCAGCCCGGGGGCCGAGAAAAGGCCCCAGGGGGAGGGGGCAGCCCGGGGGCCGAGAAAAGGCCCCAGGGGGAGGGGGCAGCCCGGGGGCCGAGAAAAGGCCCCAGGGGGAGGGGGCAGCCCGGGGGCCGAGAAAAGGCCCCAGGGGGAGGGGGCAGCCCGGGGGCCGAGAAAAGGCCCCAGGGGGAGGGGGGCAGCCCGGGGGCCGAGAAAAGGCCCCAGGGGGAGGGGGCAGCCCGGGGGCCGAGAAAAGGCCCCAGGGGGAGGGGGCAGCCCGGGGGCCGAGAAAAGGCCCCAGGGGGAGGGGGCAGCCCGGGGGCCGAGAAAAGGCCCCAGGGGGAGGGGGGCAGCCCGGGGGCCGAGAAAAGGCCCCAGGGGGAGGGGGCAGCCCGGGGGCCGAGAAAAGGCCCCAGGGGGAGGGGGCAGCCCGGGGGCCGAGAAAAGGCCCCAGGGGGAGGGGGCAGCCCGGGGGCCGAGAAAAGGCCCCAGGGGGAGGGGGCAGCCCGGGGGCCGAGAAAAGGCCCCAGGGGGAGGGGGCAGCCCGGGGGCCGAGAAAAGGCCCCAGGGGGAGGGGGCAGCCCGGGGGCCGAGAAAAGGCCCCAGGGGGGAGGGGGCAGCCCGGGGGCCGAGAAAAGGCCCCAGGGGGAGGGGGCAGCCCGGGGGCCGAGAAAAGGCCCCAGGGGGAGGGGGCAGCCCGGGGGCCGAGAAAAGGCCCCAGGGGGAGGGGGCAGCCCGGGGGCCGAGAAAAGGCCCCAGGGGGAGGGGGCAGCCCGGGGCCGAGAAAAGGCCCCAGGGGGAGGGGGCAGCCCGGGGGCCGAGAAAAGGCCCCAGGGGGAGGGGGCAGCCCGGGGGCCGAGAAAAGGCCCCAGGGGAGGGGGCAGCCCGGGGGCCGAGAAAAGGCCCCAGGGGGAGGGGGCAGCCCGGGGGCCGAGAAAAGGCCCCAGGGGGAGGGGGGCAGCCCCGGGGGCCGAGAAAAGGCCCCAGGGGGAGGGGGCAGCCCGGGGCCGAGAAAAGGCCCCAGGGGGAGGGGGCAGCCCGGGGGCCGAGAAAAGGCCCCAGGGGGAGGGGGCAGCCCGGGGGCCGAGAAAAGGCCCCAGGGGGAGGGGCAGCCCGGGGGCCGAGAAAAGGCCCCAGGGGGAGGGGGCAGCCCGGGGGCCGAGAAAAGGCCCCAGGGGGAGGGGGCAGCCCGGGGGCCGAGAAAAGGCCCCAGGGGGGAGGGGGCAGCCCGGGGGCCGAGAAAAGGCCCCAGGGGGAGGGGCAGCCCGGGGGCCGAGAAAAGGCCCCAGGGGGAGGGGGCAGGCCCGGGGGCCGAGAAAAGGCCCCCAGGGGAGAGGGGGCAGCCCGGGGGCCGAGAAAAGGCCCCAGGGGGAGGGGGCAGCCCGGGGGCCGAGAAAAGGCCCCAGGGGGAGGGGGCAGCCCGGGGGCCGAGAAAAGGCCCCAGGGGGAGGGGGCAGCCCGGGGCCGAGAAAAGGCCCCAGGGGGAGGGGGCAGCCCGGGGGCCGAGAAAAGGCCCCAGGGGGAGGGGGCAGCCCGGGGGCCGAGAAAAGGCCCCAGGGGAGAGGGGGCAGCCCGGGGGCCGAGAAAAGGCCCCAGGGGGAGGGGGCAGCCCGGGGGCCGAGAAAAGGCCCCAGGGGGAGGGGGGCAGCCCGGGGGCCGAGAAAAGGCCCCAGGGGGAGGGGGCAGCCCGGGGGCCGAGAAAAGGCCCCAGGGGGAGGGGGCAGCCCGGGGGCCGAGAAAAGGCCCCAGGGGGAGGGGGCAGCCCGGGGGCCGAGAAAAGGCCCCAGGGGGAGGGGGCAGCCCGGGGGCCGAGAAAAGGCCCCAGGGGGAGGTGGGGCAGCCCGGGGGCCGAGAAAAGGCCCCAGGGGGAGGGGGCAGCCCGGGGGGCCGAGAAAAGGCCCCAGGGGGGAGGGGGCAGCCCGGGGGCCGAGAAAAGGCCCCAGGGGAGGGGGCAGCCCGGGGGCCGAGAAAAGGCCCCAGGGGGAGGGGGCAGCCCGGGGGCCGAGAAAAGGCCCCAGGGGGAGGGGGCAGCCCGGGGGCCGAGAAAAGGCCCCAGGGGGAGGGGGCAGCCCGGGGGCCGAGAAAAGGCCCCAGGGGGAGGGGGCAGCCCGGGGGCCGAGAAAAGGCCCCAGGGGGAGGGGGCAGCCCGGGGGCCGAGAAAAGGCCCCAGGGGGAGGGGGCAGCCCGGGGGCCGAGAAAAGGCCCCAGGGGGAGGGGGCAGCCCGGGGGCCGAGAAAAGGCCCCAGGGGGAGGGGGGCAGCCCGGGGGCCGAGAAAAGGCCCCAGGGGGAGGGGGCAGCCCGGGGGCCGAGAAAAGGCCCCAGGGGGAGGGGGCAGCCCGGGGGCCGAGAAAAGGCCCCAGGGGGAGGGGGCAGCCCGGGGGCCGAGAAAAGGCCCCAGGGGGAGGGGGCAGCCCGGGGGCCGAGAAAAGGCCCCAGGGGGAGGGGGCAGCCCGGGGGCCGAGAAAAGGCCCCAGGGGGAGGGGGCAGCCCGGGGGCCGAGAAAAGGCCCCAGGGGGAGGGGGCAGCCCGGGGGCCGAGAAAAGGCCCCAGGGGAGGGGGCAGCCCGGGGGCCGAGAAAAGGCCCCAGGGGGAGGGGGCAGCCCGGGGGCCGAGAAAAGGCCCCAGGGGGAGGGGGCAGCCCGGGGGCCGAGAAAAGGCCCCAGGGGGAGGGGGGCAGCCCGGGGGCCGAGAAAAGGCCCCAGGGGGAGGGGGCAGCCCGGGGGCCGAGAAAAGGCCCCAGGGGGAGAGGGGGCAGCCCGGGGGCCGAGAAAAGGCCCCAGGGGGAGGGGGCAGCCCGGGGGCCGAGAAAAGGCCCCAGGGGGAGGGGGCAGCCCGGGGGCCGAGAAAAGGCCCCAGGGGGAGGGGGCAGCCCGGGGGCCGAGAAAAGGCCCCAGGGGGAGGGGGCAGCCCGGGGGCCGAGGAAAGGCCCCAGGGGGAGGGGGGCAGCCCGGGGGGCCGAGGAAAAGGCCCCAGGGGGAGGGGGCAGCCCGGGGGCCGAGGAAAGGCCCCAGGGGGAGGGGGCAGCCCGGGGGCCGAGGAAAGGCCCCAGGGGGAGGGGGCAGCCCGGGGGCCGAGGAAAGGCCCCAGGGGGAGGGGGCAGCCCGGGGGCCGAGGAAAGGCCCCAGGGGGAGGGGGCAGCCCCGGGGGCCGAGGAAAGGCCCCAGGGGGAGGGGGCAGCCCGGGGGCCGAGGAAAGGCCCCAGGGGGAGGGGGCAGCCCGGGGGCCGAGGAAAGGCCCCAGGGGGAGGGGGCAGCCCGGGGGCCGAGGAAAGGCCCCAGGGGGAGGGGGCAGCCCGGGGGCCGAGGAAAAGGCCCCAGGGGGAGGGGGCAGCCCGGGGGCCGAGGAAAGGCCCCAGGGGGAGGGGGCAGCCCGGGGGCCGAGGAAAGGCCCCAGGGGGAGGGGGCAGCCCGGGGGCCGAGGAAAGGCCCCAGGGGGAGGGGGCAGCCCGGGGGCCGAGGAAAGGCCCCAGGGGGAGGGGGCAGCCCGGGGGCCGAGGAAAGGCCCCCAGGGGGAGGGGGCAGCCCGGGGGCCGAGGAAAGGCCCCCAGGGGGAGGGGGCAGCCCGGGGGCCGAGGAAAGGCCCCAGGGGGAGGGGGCAGCCCGGGGGCCGAGAAAAGGCCCCAGGGGAGGGGGCAGCCCGGGGGCCGAGGAAAAGGCCCCAGGGGGGAGGGGCAGCCCGGGGGCCGAGAAAAGGCCCCAGGGGGAGGGGGCAGCCCGGGGGCCGAGAAAAGGCCCCAGGGGGAGGGGGCAGCCCGGGGGCCGAGAAAAGGCCCCAGGGGGAGGGGGCAGCCCGGGGGCCGAGAAAAGGCCCCAGGGGGAGGGGGCAGCCCGGGGGCCGAGAAAAGGCCCCAGGGGGAGGGGGCAGCCCGGGGGCCGAGAAAAGGCCCCAGGGGGAGGGGGCAGCCCGGGGGGCCGAGAAAAGGCCCCAGGGGGAGGGGGCAGCCCGGGGGCCGAGAAAAGGCCCCAGGGGGAGGGGGGCAGCCCGGGGGCCGAGAAAAGGCCCCAGGGGGAGGGGGCAGCCCGGGGGCCGAGAAAAGGCCCCAGGGGGAGGGGGCAGCCCGGGGGCCGAGAAAAGGCCCCAGGGGGAGGGGGCAGCCCGGGGGCCGAGAAAAGGCCCCAGGGGGAGGGGGCAGCCCGGGGGCCGAGAAAAGGCCCCAGGGGGAGGGGGCAGCCCGGGGGCCGAGAAAAGGCCCCAGGGGGAGGGGGCAGCCCGGGGGCCGAGAAAAGGCCCCAGGGGGAGGGGGCAGCCCGGGGGCCGAGAAAAGGCCCCAGGGGGAGGGGGCAGCCCGGGGCCGAGAAAAGGCCCCAGGGGGAGGGGGCAGCCCGGGGGCCGAGAAAAGGCCCCCAGGGGGAGGGGGCAGCCCGGGGGCCGAGAAAAGGCCCCAGGGGGAGGGGGCCAGCCCGGGGGCCGAGAAAAGGCCCCAGGGGGAGGGGGCAGCCCGGGGGCCGAGAAAAGGCCCCAGGGGGAGGGGGCAGCCCGGGGGCCGAGAAAAGGCCCCAGGGGGAGGGGGCAGCCCGGGGGCCGAGAAAAGGCCCCAGGGGGAGGGGGCAGCCCGGGGGCCGAGAAAAGGCCCCAGGGGGAGGGGGCAGCCCGGGGGCCGAGAAAAGGCCCCAGGGGGAGGGGGCAGCCCGGGGGCCGAGAAAAGGCCCCAGGGGGAGGGGGCAGCCCGGGGGCCGAGAAAAGGCCCCAGGGGGAGGGGCAGCCCGGGGGCCGAGAAAAGGCCCCAGGGGGGGAGGGGGCAGCCCGGGGGCCGAGAAAAGGCCCCAGGGGGAGGGGGCAGCCCGGGGCCGAGAAAAGGCCCCAGGGGGAGGGGGCAGCCCGGGGCCGAGAAAAGGCCCCAGGGGGAGGGGGCAGCCCGGGGGCCGAGAAAAGGCCCCAGGGGGAGGGGGCAGCCCGGGGGGCCGAGAAAAGGCCCCAGGGGGAGGGGGCAGCCCGGGGGCCGAGAAAAGGCCCCAGGGGGAGGGGGCA
>NW_027445208.1:0-81289 GCF_048569485.1 Anomaloglossus baeobatrachus | reverse complement strand
TACAAAAAGACGGACAGGACAGGTTGCCTGACTTTCCGTCACTGCCACCCTTTGCCATCCTTACCCGTAGAAAGCCCTTTCATCATCCCCAAACCCTAATCTTTTCCCTTTCCTTCCCAGCCCCCAAACCCTGCCCTCTGTACCTTTCTCACCACCCGCTTCCCTTCTCCTGTCATCCCCCTACCACCCGGGAAAAAAAGAGATTGCCCCCTCCTTCCACTAGCCCACCCTCCCACCCAAAGAACAACTTCTTCTGCGCAGCTTGTTTTCTAGGCAGCAGCGCTATTGTGATGTCATCGGGGGGCATTGTGACAAGCCGCCAGTGTTCCGTCTCTTCATGTTGTGCACAGTTCAAACGGAAAATACATCAACAGGCAGACTACAGAAAAGCTTACTATCAAAGGTTAGAGGGGGGCTTTCTCAGAGGGCTTTTTACAGTTTTTCTATTCCCAATTAGCCGTTTAAGTGTACTTATTGAAAGTAGTAATTCTTTCATAGGCCGCCCTTTCTTAGTATTTGACGTTCCTTATATTGCGGTATGAGGCTTCGCAGTAGGTTGCAAACATTCATCACCCATGACTGTCCCCAATTGAGCTCAGAAGCTCAATGTCTATCATGACCTCTCTTTTAGAATGTCCAAGAGCAAGCAAACTATTCCTCCAGGAGAGGGCGCCAACAGACTACTAAAGAGATCATCATTACTCAAAGAAAACCCCAAAAACCAATGCATGATAGGAATAAACAGGTAACTTTCTTTGGAGTGGAAGCGGAGAGATCGCACCAGATGCCAATTCTAGATGTTATCACACCTGTGGTCACTGCAGCAGCAGGTGAATCCACTTTGTCCAAAAGGGATCTATTCCATTCAATTGCAAATGATCTAGATAAGACAGAGAACTGCAGCACGGGGACATAGCCGAGTTGGTCAGGTTGAGTGGTGATGAGTTTGCTATTTGGATGAATAAAGAAAGTCAAAAGTGTGAAAGATAAAAAACAAAAGGAGGAAGTGTGAAAAGTGAATGGGCCAAATTGAGGTGCATATGAAGACGTATGCTTTCTTCCAATTCATTAAATCGGGCTAATATGAATCAGGTGAATTGAGTTCTGCTTTTGGAAACTGGGTTAAGAAGGGGTGCACCGTTCCTGGAGGTACTGCAATACCAGGTCAATGCGTGGAGTGGACAGAGCAAGCTCTTTTTCCATCTCCCTGTTCTAAAAATCCATTTAATATATGGTCCCCAGATAGGGGACGTATCAGATATTAAACTGATAAGAACAGATACTACACTTGATCTTAGCCAAAAGGCCGAGAAGCGATAACCAGAATTGGTTTGGGCCTCGAGTGGCACCCTGGCCTATGCCGGACACATCTTAGGGAGAGAGAGCGAGAGGGAGACAAACCCACGCCTACACAAGACATTTTGTCACCCAAGCCAACCCTTGAAAAGGCTGCTTTGCAGAGCCAAAACAAGAAGAATGGTGCGTTTTGCAGCCGCCGCCCACTGCAATGAATCTGAATAACTCCTCCTTTAGGGCGCAAGCAACTCCCCTCCCCCTTGCAGTCTTTCCAATTCACGATACAAAAAGACGGACAGGACAGGTTGCCTGACTTTCCGTCACTGCCACCCTTTGCCATCCTTACCCGTAGAAAGCCCTTTCATCATCCCCAAACCCTAATCTTTTCCCTTTCCTTCCCAGCCCCCAAACCCTGCCCTCTGTACCTTTCTCACCACCCGCTTCCCTTCTCCTGTCATCCCCCTACCACCCGGGAAAAAAAGAGATTGCCCCCTCCTTCCACTAGCCCACCCTCCCACCCAAAGAACAACTTCTTCTGCGCAGCTTGTTTTCTAGGCAGCAGCGCTATTGTGATGTCATCGGGGGGCATTGTGACAAGCCGCCAGTGTTCCGTCTCTTCATGTTGTGCACAGTTCAAACGGAAAATACATCAACAGGCAGACTACAGAAAAGCTTACTATCAAAGGTTAGAGGGGGGCTTTCTCAGAGGGCTTTTTACAGTTTTTCTATTCCCAATTAGCCGTTTAAGTGTACTTATTGAAAGTAGTAATTCTTTCATAGGCCGCCCTTTCTTAGTATTTGACGTTCCTTATATTGCGGTATGAGGCTTCGCAGTAGGTTGCAAACATTCATCACCCATGACTGTCCCCAATTGAGCTCAGAAGCTCAATGTCTATCATGACCTCTCTTTTAGAATGTCCAAGAGCAAGCAAACTATTCCTCCAGGAGAGGGCGCCAACAGACTACTAAAGAGATCATCATTACTCAAAGAAAACCCCAAAAACCAATGCATGATAGGAATAAACAGGTAACTTTCTTTGGAGTGGAAGCGGAGAGATCGCACCAGATGCCAATTCTAGATGTTATCACACCTGTGGTCACTGCAGCAGCAGGTGAATCCACTTTGTCCAAAAGGGATCTATTCCATTCAATTGCAAATGATCTAGATAAGACAGAGAACTGCAGCACGGGGACATAGCCGAGTTGGTCAGGTTGAGTGGTGATGAGTTTGCTATTTGGATGAATAAAGAAAGTCAAAAGTGTGAAAGATAAAAAACAAAAGGAGGAAGTGTGAAAAGTGAATGGGCCAAATTGAGGTGCATATGAAGACGTATGCTTTCTTCCAATTCATTAAATCGGGCTAATATGAATCAGGTGAATTGAGTTCTGCTTTTGGAAACTGGGTTAAGAAGGGGTGCACCGTTCCTGGAGGTACTGCAATACCAGGTCAATGCGTGGAGTGGACAGAGCAAGCTCTTTTTCCATCTCCCTGTTCTAAAAATCCATTTAATATATGGTCCCCAGATAGGGGACGTATCAGATATTAAACTGATAAGAACAGATACTACACTTGATCTTAGCCAAAAGGCCGAGAAGCGATAACCAGAATTGGTTTGGGCCTCGAGTGGCACCCTGGCCTATGCCGGACACATCTTAGGGAGAGAGAGCGAGAGGGAGACAAACCCACGCCTACACAAGACATTTTGTCACCCAAGCCAACCCTTGAAAAGGCTGCTTTGCAGAGCCAAAACAAGAAGAATGGTGCGTTTTGCAGCCGCCGCCCACTGCAATGAATCTGAATAACTCCTCCTTTAGGGCGCAAGCAACTCCCCTCCCCCTTGCAGTCTTTCCAATTCACGATACAAAAAGACGGACAGGACAGGTTGCCTGACTTTCCGTCACTGCCACCCTTTGCCATCCTTACCCGTAGAAAGCCCTTTCATCATCCCCAAACCCTAATCTTTTCCCTTTCCTTCCCAGCCCCCAAACCCTGCCCTCTGTACCTTTCTCACCACCCGCTTCCCTTCTCCTGTCATCCCCCTACCACCCGGGAAAAAAAGAGATTGCCCCCTCCTTCCACTAGCCCACCCTCCCACCCAAAGAACAACTTCTTCTGCGCAGCTTGTTTTCTAGGCAGCAGCGCTATTGTGATGTCATCGGGGGGCATTGTGACAAGCCGCCAGTGTTCCGTCTCTTCATGTTGTGCACAGTTCAAACGGAAAATACATCAACAGGCAGACTACAGAAAAGCTTACTATCAAAGGTTAGAGGGGGGCTTTCTCAGAGGGCTTTTTACAGTTTTTCTATTCCCAATTAGCCGTTTAAGTGTACTTATTGAAAGTAGTAATTCTTTCATAGGCCGCCCTTTCTTAGTATTTGACGTTCCTTATATTGCGGTATGAGGCTTCGCAGTAGGTTGCAAACATTCATCACCCATGACTGTCCCCAATTGAGCTCAGAAGCTCAATGTCTATCATGACCTCTCTTTTAGAATGTCCAAGAGCAAGCAAACTATTCCTCCAGGAGAGGGCGCCAACAGACTACTAAAGAGATCATCATTACTCAAAGAAAACCCCAAAAACCAATGCATGATAGGAATAAACAGGTAACTTTCTTTGGAGTGGAAGCGGAGAGATCGCACCAGATGCCAATTCTAGATGTTATCACACCTGTGGTCACTGCAGCAGCAGGTGAATCCACTTTGTCCAAAAGGGATCTATTCCATTCAATTGCAAATGATCTAGATAAGACAGAGAACTGCAGCACGGGGACATAGCCGAGTTGGTCAGGTTGAGTGGTGATGAGTTTGCTATTTGGATGAATAAAGAAAGTCAAAAGTGTGAAAGATAAAAAACAAAAGGAGGAAGTGTGAAAAGTGAATGGGCCAAATTGAGGTGCATATGAAGACGTATGCTTTCTTCCAATTCATTAAATCGGGCTAATATGAATCAGGTGAATTGAGTTCTGCTTTTGGAAACTGGGTTAAGAAGGGGTGCACCGTTCCTGGAGGTACTGCAATACCAGGTCAATGCGTGGAGTGGACAGAGCAAGCTCTTTTTCCATCTCCCTGTTCTAAAAATCCATTTAATATATGGTCCCCAGATAGGGGACGTATCAGATATTAAACTGATAAGAACAGATACTACACTTGATCTTAGCCAAAAGGCCGAGAAGCGATAACCAGAATTGGTTTGGGCCTCGAGTGGCACCCTGGCCTATGCCGGACACATCTTAGGGAGAGAGAGCGAGAGGGAGACAAACCCACGCCTACACAAGACATTTTGTCACCCAAGCCAACCCTTGAAAAGGCTGCTTTGCAGAGCCAAAACAAGAAGAATGGTGCGTTTTGCAGCCGCCGCCCACTGCAATGAATCTGAATAACTCCTCCTTTAGGGCGCAAGCAACTCCCCTCCCCCTTGCAGTCTTTCCAATTCACGATACAAAAAGACGGACAGGACAGGTTGCCTGACTTTCCGTCACTGCCACCCTTTGCCATCCTTACCCGTAGAAAGCCCTTTCATCATCCCCAAACCCTAATCTTTTCCCTTTCCTTCCCAGCCCCCAAACCCTGCCCTCTGTACCTTTCTCACCACCCGCTTCCCTTCTCCTGTCATCCCCCTACCACCCGGGAAAAAAAGAGATTGCCCCCTCCTTCCACTAGCCCACCCTCCCACCCAAAGAACAACTTCTTCTGCGCAGCTTGTTTTCTAGGCAGCAGCGCTATTGTGATGTCATCGGGGGGCATTGTGACAAGCCGCCAGTGTTCCGTCTCTTCATGTTGTGCACAGTTCAAACGGAAAATACATCAACAGGCAGACTACAGAAAAGCTTACTATCAAAGGTTAGAGGGGGGCTTTCTCAGAGGGCTTTTTACAGTTTTTCTATTCCCAATTAGCCGTTTAAGTGTACTTATTGAAAGTAGTAATTCTTTCATAGGCCGCCCTTTCTTAGTATTTGACGTTCCTTATATTGCGGTATGAGGCTTCGCAGTAGGTTGCAAACATTCATCACCCATGACTGTCCCCAATTGAGCTCAGAAGCTCAATGTCTATCATGACCTCTCTTTTAGAATGTCCAAGAGCAAGCAAACTATTCCTCCAGGAGAGGGCGCCAACAGACTACTAAAGAGATCATCATTACTCAAAGAAAACCCCAAAAACCAATGCATGATAGGAATAAACAGGTAACTTTCTTTGGAGTGGAAGCGGAGAGATCGCACCAGATGCCAATTCTAGATGTTATCACACCTGTGGTCACTGCAGCAGCAGGTGAATCCACTTTGTCCAAAAGGGATCTATTCCATTCAATTGCAAATGATCTAGATAAGACAGAGAACTGCAGCACGGGGACATAGCCGAGTTGGTCAGGTTGAGTGGTGATGAGTTTGCTATTTGGATGAATAAAGAAAGTCAAAAGTGTGAAAGATAAAAAACAAAAGGAGGAAGTGTGAAAAGTGAATGGGCCAAATTGAGGTGCATATGAAGACGTATGCTTTCTTCCAATTCATTAAATCGGGCTAATATGAATCAGGTGAATTGAGTTCTGCTTTTGGAAACTGGGTTAAGAAGGGGTGCACCGTTCCTGGAGGTACTGCAATACCAGGTCAATGCGTGGAGT
This sequence comes from Anomaloglossus baeobatrachus, assembly GCF_048569485.1. Classification (NCBI taxonomy): domain Eukaryota; kingdom Metazoa; phylum Chordata; class Amphibia; order Anura; family Aromobatidae; genus Anomaloglossus; species Anomaloglossus baeobatrachus. The sequence continues at coordinate 75,376 of NW_027445208.1, read as the reverse complement.
GGACAGAGCAAGCTCTTTTTCCATCTCCCTGTTCTAAAAATCCATTTAATATATGGTCCCCAGATAGGGGACGTATCAGATATTAAACTGATAAGAACAGATACTACACTTGATCTTAGCCAAAAGGCCGAGAAGCGATAACCAGAATTGGTTTGGGCCTCGAGTGGCACCCTGGCCTATGCCGGACACATCTTAGGGAGAGAGAGCGAGAGGGAGACAAACCCACGCCTACACAAGACATTTTGTCACCCAAGCCAACCCTTGAAAAGGCTGCTTTGCAGAGCCAAAACAAGAAGAATGGTGCGTTTTGCAGCCGCCGCCCACTGCAATGAATCTGAATAACTCCTCCTTTAGGGCGCAAGCAACTCCCCTCCCCCTTGCAGTCTTTCCAATTCACGATACAAAAAGACGGACAGGACAGGTTGCCTGACTTTCCGTCACTGCCACCCTTTGCCATCCTTACCCGTAGAAAGCCCTTTCATCATCCCCAAACCCTAATCTTTTCCCTTTCCTTCCCAGCCCCCAAACCCTGCCCTCTGTACCTTTCTCACCACCCGCTTCCCTTCTCCTGTCATCCCCCTACCACCCGGGAAAAAAAGAGATTGCCCCCTCCTTCCACTAGCCCACCCTCCCACCCAAAGAACAACTTCTTCTGCGCAGCTTGTTTTCTAGGCAGCAGCGCTATTGTGATGTCATCGGGGGGCATTGTGACAAGCCGCCAGTGTTCCGTCTCTTCATGTTGTGCACAGTTCAAACGGAAAATACATCAACAGGCAGACTACAGAAAAGCTTACTATCAAAGGTTAGAGGGGGGCTTTCTCAGAGGGCTTTTTACAGTTTTTCTATTCCCAATTAGCCGTTTAAGTGTACTTATTGAAAGTAGTAATTCTTTCATAGGCCGCCCTTTCTTAGTATTTGACGTTCCTTATATTGCGGTATGAGGCTTCGCAGTAGGTTGCAAACATTCATCACCCATGACTGTCCCCAATTGAGCTCAGAAGCTCAATGTCTATCATGACCTCTCTTTTAGAATGTCCAAGAGCAAGCAAACTATTCCTCCAGGAGAGGGCGCCAACAGACTACTAAAGAGATCATCATTACTCAAAGAAAACCCCAAAAACCAATGCATGATAGGAATAAACAGGTAACTTTCTTTGGAGTGGAAGCGGAGAGATCGCACCAGATGCCAATTCTAGATGTTATCACACCTGTGGTCACTGCAGCAGCAGGTGAATCCACTTTGTCCAAAAGGGATCTATTCCATTCAATTGCAAATGATCTAGATAAGACAGAGAACTGCAGCACGGGGACATAGCCGAGTTGGTCAGGTTGAGTGGTGATGAGTTTGCTATTTGGATGAATAAAGAAAGTCAAAAGTGTGAAAGATAAAAAACAAAAGGAGGAAGTGTGAAAAGTGAATGGGCCAAATTGAGGTGCATATGAAGACGTATGCTTTCTTCCAATTCATTAAATCGGGCTAATATGAATCAGGTGAATTGAGTTCTGCTTTTGGAAACTGGGTTAAGAAGGGGTGCACCGTTCCTGGAGGTACTGCAATACCAGGTCAATGCGTGGAGTGGACAGAGCAAGCTCTTTTTCCATCTCCCTGTTCTAAAAATCCATTTAATATATGGTCCCCAGATAGGGGACGTATCAGATATTAAACTGATAAGAACAGATACTACACTTGATCTTAGCCAAAAGGCCGAGAAGCGATAACCAGAATTGGTTTGGGCCTCGAGTGGCACCCTGGCCTATGCCGGACACATCTTAGGGAGAGAGAGCGAGAGGGAGACAAACCCACGCCTACACAAGACATTTTGTCACCCAAGCCAACCCTTGAAAAGGCTGCTTTGCAGAGCCAAAACAAGAAGAATGGTGCGTTTTGCAGCCGCCGCCCACTGCAATGAATCTGAATAACTCCTCCTTTAGGGCGCAAGCAACTCCCCTCCCCCTTGCAGTCTTTCCAATTCACGATACAAAAAGACGGACAGGACAGGTTGCCTGACTTTCCGTCACTGCCACCCTTTGCCATCCTTACCCGTAGAAAGCCCTTTCATCATCCCCAAACCCTAATCTTTTCCCTTTCCTTCCCAGCCCCCAAACCCTGCCCTCTGTACCTTTCTCACCACCCGCTTCCCTTCTCCTGTCATCCCCCTACCACCCGGGAAAAAAAGAGATTGCCCCCTCCTTCCACTAGCCCACCCTCCCACCCAAAGAACAACTTCTTCTGCGCAGCTTGTTTTCTAGGCAGCAGCGCTATTGTGATGTCATCGGGGGGCATTGTGACAAGCCGCCAGTGTTCCGTCTCTTCATGTTGTGCACAGTTCAAACGGAAAATACATCAACAGGCAGACTACAGAAAAGCTTACTATCAAAGGTTAGAGGGGGGCTTTCTCAGAGGGCTTTTTACAGTTTTTCTATTCCCAATTAGCCGTTTAAGTGTACTTATTGAAAGTAGTAATTCTTTCATAGGCCGCCCTTTCTTAGTATTTGACGTTCCTTATATTGCGGTATGAGGCTTCGCAGTAGGTTGCAAACATTCATCACCCATGACTGTCCCCAATTGAGCTCAGAAGCTCAATGTCTATCATGACCTCTCTTTTAGAATGTCCAAGAGCAAGCAAACTATTCCTCCAGGAGAGGGCGCCAACAGACTACTAAAGAGATCATCATTACTCAAAGAAAACCCCAAAAACCAATGCATGATAGGAATAAACAGGTAACTTTCTTTGGAGTGGAAGCGGAGAGATCGCACCAGATGCCAATTCTAGATGTTATCACACCTGTGGTCACTGCAGCAGCAGGTGAATCCACTTTGTCCAAAAGGGATCTATTCCATTCAATTGCAAATGATCTAGATAAGACAGAGAACTGCAGCACGGGGACATAGCCGAGTTGGTCAGGTTGAGTGGTGATGAGTTTGCTATTTGGATGAATAAAGAAAGTCAAAAGTGTGAAAGATAAAAAACAAAAGGAGGAAGTGTGAAAAGTGAATGGGCCAAATTGAGGTGCATATGAAGACGTATGCTTTCTTCCAATTCATTAAATCGGGCTAATATGAATCAGGTGAATTGAGTTCTGCTTTTGGAAACTGGGTTAAGAAGGGGTGCACCGTTCCTGGAGGTACTGCAATACCAGGTCAATGCGTGGAGTGGACAGAGCAAGCTCTTTTTCCATCTCCCTGTTCTAAAAATCCATTTAATATATGGTCCCCAGATAGGGGACGTATCAGATATTAAACTGATAAGAACAGATACTACACTTGATCTTAGCCAAAAGGCCGAGAAGCGATAACCAGAATTGGTTTGGGCCTCGAGTGGCACCCTGGCCTATGCCGGACACATCTTAGGGAGAGAGAGCGAGAGGGAGACAAACCCACGCCTACACAAGACATTTTGTCACCCAAGCCAACCCTTGAAAAGGCTGCTTTGCAGAGCCAAAACAAGAAGAATGGTGCGTTTTGCAGCCGCCGCCCACTGCAATGAATCTGAATAACTCCTCCTTTAGGGCGCAAGCAACTCCCCTCCCCCTTGCAGTCTTTCCAATTCACGATACAAAAAGACGGACAGGACAGGTTGCCTGACTTTCCGTCACTGCCACCCTTTGCCATCCTTACCCGTAGAAAGCCCTTTCATCATCCCCAAACCCTAATCTTTTCCCTTTCCTTCCCAGCCCCCAAACCCTGCCCTCTGTACCTTTCTCACCACCCGCTTCCCTTCTCCTGTCATCCCCCTACCACCCGGGAAAAAAAGAGATTGCCCCCTCCTTCCACTAGCCCACCCTCCCACCCAAAGAACAACTTCTTCTGCGCAGCTTGTTTTCTAGGCAGCAGCGCTATTGTGATGTCATCGGGGGGCATTGTGACAAGCCGCCAGTGTTCCGTCTCTTCATGTTGTGCACAGTTCAAACGGAAAATACATCAACAGGCAGACTACAGAAAAGCTTACTATCAAAGGTTAGAGGGGGGCTTTCTCAGAGGGCTTTTTACAGTTTTTCTATTCCCAATTAGCCGTTTAAGTGTACTTATTGAAAGTAGTAATTCTTTCATAGGCCGCCCTTTCTTAGTATTTGACGTTCCTTATATTGCGGTATGAGGCTTCGCAGTAGGTTGCAAACATTCATCACCCATGACTGTCCCCAATTGAGCTCAGAAGCTCAATGTCTATCATGACCTCTCTTTTAGAATGTCCAAGAGCAAGCAAACTATTCCTCCAGGAGAGGGCGCCAACAGACTACTAAAGAGATCATCATTACTCAAAGAAAACCCCAAAAACCAATGCATGATAGGAATAAACAGGTAACTTTCTTTGGAGTGGAAGCGGAGAGATCGCACCAGATGCCAATTCTAGATGTTATCACACCTGTGGTCACTGCAGCAGCAGGTGAATCCACTTTGTCCAAAAGGGATCTATTCCATTCAATTGCAAATGATCTAGATAAGACAGAGAACTGCAGCACGGGGACATAGCCGAGTTGGTCAGGTTGAGTGGTGATGAGTTTGCTATTTGGATGAATAAAGAAAGTCAAAAGTGTGAAAGATAAAAAACAAAAGGAGGAAGTGTGAAAAGTGAATGGGCCAAATTGAGGTGCATATGAAGACGTATGCTTTCTTCCAATTCATTAAATCGGGCTAATATGAATCAGGTGAATTGAGTTCTGCTTTTGGAAACTGGGTTAAGAAGGGGTGCACCGTTCCTGGAGGTACTGCAATACCAGGTCAATGCGTGGAGTGGACAGAGCAAGCTCTTTTTCCATCTCCCTGTTCTAAAAATCCATTTAATATATGGTCCCCAGATAGGGGACGTATCAGATATTAAACTGATAAGAACAGATACTACACTTGATCTTAGCCAAAAGGCCGAGAAGCGATAACCAGAATTGGTTTGGGCCTCGAGTGGCACCCTGGCCTATGCCGGACACATCTTAGGGAGAGAGAGCGAGAGGGAGACAAACCCACGCCTACACAAGACATTTTGTCACCCAAGCCAACCCTTGAAAAGGCTGCTTTGCAGAGCCAAAACAAGAAGAATGGTGCGTTTTGCAGCCGCCGCCCACTGCAATGAATCTGAATAACTCCTCCTTTAGGGCGCAAGCAACTCCCCTCCCCCTTGCAGTCTTTCCAATTCACGATACAAAAAGACGGACAGGACAGGTTGCCTGACTTTCCGTCACTGCCACCCTTTGCCATCCTTACCCGTAGAAAGCCCTTTCATCATCCCCAAACCCTAATCTTTTCCCTTTCCTTCCCAGCCCCCAAACCCTGCCCTCTGTACCTTTCTCACCACCCGCTTCCCTTCTCCTGTCATCCCCCTACCACCCGGGAAAAAAAGAGATTGCCCCCTCCTTCCACTAGCCCACCCTCCCACCCAAAGAACAACTTCTTCTGCGCAGCTTGTTTTCTAGGCAGCAGCGCTATTGTGATGTCATCGGGGGGCATTGTGACAAGCCGCCAGTGTTCCGTCTCTTCATGTTGTGCACAGTTCAAACGGAAAATACATCAACAGGCAGACTACAGAAAAGCTTACTATCAAAGGTTAGAGGGGGGCTTTCTCAGAGGGCTTTTTACAGTTTTTCTATTCCCAATTAGCCGTTTAAGTGTACTTATTGAAAGTAGTAATTCTTTCATAGGCCGCCCTTTCTTAGTATTTGACGTTCCTTATATTGCGGTATGAGGCTTCGCAGTAGGTTGCAAACATTCATCACCCATGACTGTCCCCAATTGAGCTCAGAAGCTCAATGTCTATCATGACCTCTCTTTTAGAATGTCCAAGAGCAAGCAAACTATTCCTCCAGGAGAGGGCGCCAACAGACTACTAAAGAGATCATCATTACTCAAAGAAAACCCCAAAAACCAATGCATGATAGGAATAAACAGGTAACTTTCTTTGGAGTGGAAGCGGAGAGATCGCACCAGATGCCAATTCTAGATGTTATCACACCTGTGGTCACTGCAGCAGCAGGTGAATCCACTTTGTCCAAAAGGGATCTATTCCATTCAATTGCAAATGATCTAGATAAGACAGAGAACTGCAGCACGGGGACATAGCCGAGTTGGTCAGGTTGAGTGGTGATGAGTTTGCTATTTGGATGAATAAAGAAAGTCAAAAGTGTGAAAGATAAAAAACAAAAGGAGGAAGTGTGAAAAGTGAATGGGCCAAATTGAGGTGCATATGAAGACGTATGCTTTCTTCCAATTCATTAAATCGGGCTAATATGAATCAGGTGAATTGAGTTCTGCTTTTGGAAACTGGGTTAAGAAGGGGTGCACCGTTCCTGGAGGTACTGCAATACCAGGTCAATGCGTGGAGTGGACAGAGCAAGCTCTTTTTCCATCTCCCTGTTCTAAAAATCCATTTAATATATGGTCCCCAGATAGGGGACGTATCAGATATTAAACTGATAAGAACAGATACTACACTTGATCTTAGCCAAAAGGCCGAGAAGCGATAACCAGAATTGGTTTGGGCCTCGAGTGGCACCCTGGCCTATGCCGGACACATCTTAGGGAGAGAGAGCGAGAGGGAGACAAACCCACGCCTACACAAGACATTTTGTCACCCAAGCCAACCCTTGAAAAGGCTGCTTTGCAGAGCCAAAACAAGAAGAATGGTGCGTTTTGCAGCCGCCGCCCACTGCAATGAATCTGAATAACTCCTCCTTTAGGGCGCAAGCAACTCCCCTCCCCCTTGCAGTCTTTCCAATTCACGATACAAAAAGACGGACAGGACAGGTTGCCTGACTTTCCGTCACTGCCACCCTTTGCCATCCTTACCCGTAGAAAGCCCTTTCATCATCCCCAAACCCTAATCTTTTCCCTTTCCTTCCCAGCCCCCAAACCCTGCCCTCTGTACCTTTCTCACCACCCGCTTCCCTTCTCCTGTCATCCCCCTACCACCCGGGAAAAAAAGAGATTGCCCCCTCCTTCCACTAGCCCACCCTCCCACCCAAAGAACAACTTCTTCTGCGCAGCTTGTTTTCTAGGCAGCAGCGCTATTGTGATGTCATCGGGGGGCATTGTGACAAGCCGCCAGTGTTCCGTCTCTTCATGTTGTGCACAGTTCAAACGGAAAATACATCAACAGGCAGACTACAGAAAAGCTTACTATCAAAGGTTAGAGGGGGGCTTTCTCAGAGGGCTTTTTACAGTTTTTCTATTCCCAATTAGCCGTTTAAGTGTACTTATTGAAAGTAGTAATTCTTTCATAGGCCGCCCTTTCTTAGTATTTGACGTTCCTTATATTGCGGTATGAGGCTTCGCAGTAGGTTGCAAACATTCATCACCCATGACTGTCCCCAATTGAGCTCAGAAGCTCAATGTCTATCATGACCTCTCTTTTAGAATGTCCAAGAGCAAGCAAACTATTCCTCCAGGAGAGGGCGCCAACAGACTACTAAAGAGATCATCATTACTCAAAGAAAACCCCAAAAACCAATGCATGATAGGAATAAACAGGTAACTTTCTTTGGAGTGGAAGCGGAGAGATCGCACCAGATGCCAATTCTAGATGTTATCACACCTGTGGTCACTGCAGCAGCAGGTGAATCCACTTTGTCCAAAAGGGATCTATTCCATTCAATTGCAAATGATCTAGATAAGACAGAGAACTGCAGCACGGGGACATAGCCGAGTTGGTCAGGTTGAGTGGTGATGAGTTTGCTATTTGGATGAATAAAGAAAGTCAAAAGTGTGAAAGATAAAAAAACAAAAGGAGGAAGTGTGAAAAGTGAATGGGCCAAATTGAGGTGCATATGAAGACGTATGCTTTCTTCCAATTCATTAAATCGGGCTAATATGAATCAGGTGAATTGAGTTCTGCTTTTGGAAACTGGGTTAAGAAGGGGTGCACCGTTCCTGGAGGTACTGCAATACCAGGTCAATGCGTGGAGTGGACAGAGCAAGCTCTTTTTCCATCTCCCTGTTCTAAAAATCCATTTAATATATGGTCCCCAGATAGGGGACGTATCAGATATTAAACTGATAAGAACAGATACTACACTTGATCTTAGCCAAAAGGCCGAGAAGCGATAACCAGAATTGGTTTGGGCCTCGAGTGGCACCCTGGCCTATGCCGGACACATCTTAGGGAGAGAGAGCGAGAGGGAGACAAACCCACGCCTACACAAGACATTTTGTCACCCAAGCCAACCCTTGAAAAGGCTGCTTTGCAGAGCCAAAACAAGAAGAATGGTGCGTTTTGCAGCCGCCGCCCACTGCAATGAATCTGAATAACTCCTCCTTTAGGGCGCAAGCAACTCCCCTCCCCCTTGCAGTCTTTCCAATTCACGATACAAAAAGACGGACAGGACAGGTTGCCTGACTTTCCGTCACTGCCACCCTTTGCCATCCTTACCCGTAGAAAGCCCTTTCATCATCCCCAAACCCTAATCTTTTCCCTTTCCTTCCCAGCCCCCAAACCCTGCCCTCTGTACCTTTCTCACCACCCGCTTCCCTTCTCCTGTCATCCCCCTACCACCCGGGAAAAAAAGAGATTGCCCCCTCCTTCCACTAGCCCACCCTCCCACCCAAAGAACAACTTCTTCTGCGCAGCTTGTTTTCTAGGCAGCAGCGCTATTGTGATGTCATCGGGGGGCATTGTGACAAGCCGCCAGTGTTCCGTCTCTTCATGTTGTGCACAGTTCAAACGGAAAATACATCAACAGGCAGACTACAGAAAAGCTTACTATCAAAGGTTAGAGGGGGGCTTTCTCAGAGGGCTTTTTACAGTTTTTCTATTCCCAATTAGCCGTTTAAGTGTACTTATTGAAAGTAGTAATTCTTTCATAGGCCGCCCTTTCTTAGTATTTGACGTTCCTTATATTGCGGTATGAGGCTTCGCAGTAGGTTGCAAACATTCATCACCCATGACTGTCCCCAATTGAGCTCAGAAGCTCAATGTCTATCATGACCTCTCTTTTAGAATGTCCAAGAGCAAGCAAACTATTCCTCCAGGAGAGGGCGCCAACAGACTACTAAAGAGATCATCATTACTCAAAGAAAACCCCAAAAACCAATGCATGATAGGAATAAACAGGTAACTTTCTTTGGAGTGGAAGCGGAGAGATCGCACCAGATGCCAATTCTAGATGTTATCACACCTGTGGTCACTGCAGCAGCAGGTGAATCCACTTTGTCCAAAAGGGATCTATTCCATTCAATTGCAAATGATCTAGATAAGACAGAGAACTGCAGCACGGGGACATAGCCGAGTTGGTCAGGTTGAGTGGTGATGAGTTTGCTATTTGGATGAATAAAGAAAGTCAAAAGTGTGAAAGATAAAAAACAAAAGGAGGAAGTGTGAAAAGTGAATGGGCCAAATTGAGGTGCATATGAAGACGTATGCTTTCTTCCAATTCATTAAATCGGGCTAATATGAATCAGGTGAATTGAGTTCTGCTTTTGGAAACTGGGTTAAGAAGGGGTGCACCGTTCCTGGAGGTACTGCAATACCAGGTCAATGCGTGGAGTGGACAGAGCAAGCTCTTTTTCCATCTCCCTGTTCTAAAAATCCATTTAATATATGGTCCCCAGATAGGGGACGTATCAGATATTAAACTGATAAGAACAGATACTACACTTGATCTTAGCCAAAAGGCCGAGAAGCGATAACCAGAATTGGTTTGGGCCTCGAGTGGCACCCTGGCCTATGCCGGACACATCTTAGGGAGAGAGAGCGAGAGGGAGACAAACCCACGCCTACACAAGACATTTTGTCACCCAAGCCAACCCTTGAAAAGGCTGCTTTGCAGAGCCAAAACAAGAAGAATGGTGCGTTTTGCAGCCGCCGCCCACTGCAATGAATCTGAATAACTCCTCCTTTAGGGCGCAAGCAACTCCCCTCCCCCTTGCAGTCTTTCCAATTCACGATACAAAAAGACGGACAGGACAGGTTGCCTGACTTTCCGTCACTGCCACCCTTTGCCATCCTTACCCGTAGAAAGCCCTTTCATCATCCCCAAACCCTAATCTTTTCCCTTTCCTTCCCAGCCCCCAAACCCTGCCCTCTGTACCTTTCTCACCACCCGCTTCCCTTCTCCTGTCATCCCCCTACCACCCGGGAAAAAAAGAGATTGCCCCCTCCTTCCACTAGCCCACCCTCCCACCCAAAGAACAACTTCTTCTGCGCAGCTTGTTTTCTAGGCAGCAGCGCTATTGTGATGTCATCGGGGGGCATTGTGACAAGCCGCCAGTGTTCCGTCTCTTCATGTTGTGCACAGTTCAAACGGAAAATACATCAACAGGCAGACTACAGAAAAGCTTACTATCAAAGGTTAGAGGGGGGCTTTCTCAGAGGGCTTTTTACAGTTTTTCTATTCCCAATTAGCCGTTTAAGTGTACTTATTGAAAGTAGTAATTCTTTCATAGGCCGCCCTTTCTTAGTATTTGACGTTCCTTATATTGCGGTATGAGGCTTCGCAGTAGGTTGCAAACATTCATCACCCATGACTGTCCCCAATTGAGCTCAGAAGCTCAATGTCTATCATGACCTCTCTTTTAGAATGTCCAAGAGCAAGCAAACTATTCCTCCAGGAGAGGGCGCCAACAGACTACTAAAGAGATCATCATTACTCAAAGAAAACCCCAAAAACCAATGCATGATAGGAATAAACAGGTAACTTTCTTTGGAGTGGAAGCGGAGAGATCGCACCAGATGCCAATTCTAGATGTTATCACACCTGTGGTCACTGCAGCAGCAGGTGAATCCACTTTGTCCAAAAGGGATCTATTCCATTCAATTGCAAATGATCTAGATAAGACAGAGAACTGCAGCACGGGGACATAGCCGAGTTGGTCAGGTTGAGTGGTGATGAGTTTGCTATTTGGATGAATAAAGAAAGTCAAAAGTGTGAAAGATAAAAAACAAAAGGAGGAAGTGTGAAAAGTGAATGGGCCAAATTGAGGTGCATATGAAGACGTATGCTTTCTTCCAATTCATTAAATCGGGCTAATATGAATCAGGTGAATTGAGTTCTGCTTTTGGAAACTGGGTTAAGAAGGGGTGCACCTGATATAGAAGGGTTAATAGTTTCTCTTTTTCTTTATTAAAGATTTATTGTTATTAGTAAGTATATCTGATGGTAGTTCATAGTCATTATGGAGCCTACGGAATAAGAGACAGACTCAAGGATTATTATGGTTTCTAAATGTTCTTCTTATCTCATATGCATGACTCTACATTTTTGTTTTGCTAAAACTTAAAGGTCATATGAACAATTAGTAAAGTTCAGCTCGAAGTTTTTTTCTTTTTCTTTTGCAATATCACATTGATCTGTAAATGGTATAAATAAACTGTACTTTGATGAAATAAACAGAAGAAATTGATCATGCCCACATGGATGCTGGTCTTTTCTCTCCGAGCGCTCGATCTTGATTAGGTCTGAAGAGGCCTAACTCAAGAGAACCTCACTGGTGATCCCATAAGCTGACTTGTGACAAAACAGAACAGCTACAACAGTTTGGTGCCCAACGTGGAGCCGTGGCCAACCGGCCTATTCGGAAGAAGTTTTGGGGACTCTTGAGACAGTGAAATTTCAGCTGCAGCAAGGTGAGAAGCTTTATTCTTACACTTCATTTCACTCTCTCTGATTTCCCGAATATTCTGGGTAAGGCTGTACACACGGTTCAAGAACTCTGGCATCACCAGTGAGTATTGTTTTTTTCATGCATGTCTGAATGAGAGTTGAAATATAGAGTAATAAGATAATCTGTTGTCCGTCCATTAACTGATTGCATAGAGTGCATAGCACGGAATTTGGGACAGTCTCTGTATAATTGCATTTGCTGTGTTGCTGTGTTTTGTGTTTTTGTGGCAATACTCTGGTCTAGGGATATGTGTTCATAAGTGGTTTCATATTAATGCCTAGATAAAGTAGGGAGGCAATAGGTTGTTGTATATTGATGAGAAGCCTCTGAATAACAAAGTGACAAGTAATTGTGATAAGAGACTTGGTGAAATAATATGTATGTATAAGTCTAATGGTTATATGTCATACTGTGGACTGTGAAAAGATGTTCCGGTTGTGAAATGTCACAGGGCATAGCCATATAGAGTATTTGAGTGGATACCTGACATATGTATTTTTTCCCATCAGTATCAAGAGCGGTTTAGATAATTTTATTTGCATGTGAGGTTAACTGATCCTTGGAAGGTGTATTGTTACCTATGCTTCTGGAATCAATGAATGAGTAAGACAAGTGGTCCTGGGATCTGTCCTTATAGTGAGATATTGTGTGTTTCTTCCCCTCAAAATGGGGATGAAGGTTTTATAGTAAAGTAGAATATTAGTGCTGTGAAGGTATATAAGTGGTCTCAATTTTCTGCAGGGATTGTGTATTATACCAGTGGGTATTAGGATTGTGTTTTGGAAGCTGAATCTGAACGAGATAAGACTCTTGCTAAACAAACTGTGCGCTGGCTGACATTCTTTTGGGAGGGGTCAAGTGAACAGCTGCGCGATTTTCTGCCCTCTGTGAGAAGTCAGCTCTGTTAATTGTTTTGGTTTAACTCTTACGTTTGTTGCTGAAATACTTTGTAAAGGACCAGCATGGAGTAGCCAAACTGCACACATCAGGTCAAGTGGGTTAGAGAGCCGTGTGGCCTTCCCACTTACATGGAGGTGGTCTAGCAGGTGAGAGGACTATCACACCTGGTCCTTCCTGCTTTAGTCATCTGGTCTATTGGGTGAGAGGTGTTTTTTTAACCCTTCCCAATACGCCCTACAAGTGTAGCAGGTGAGAGTGAATGCTGATTGAGCCTTCTTGCTACCACTTGAGAGCCCATTCTGACTTGCCAGGAGACGTGTGGCCTGTTAACAAGGTTCAGGGACACTGAGAGGGCATTTGCAGAAAGGTGGGCTGTGTGGGAATAAGTTGAAGCCATGGGCAACTTGTTCAGTGTGCAGCGTGGGGCTCCAGCAGGATCCAAAACAGCCAAACAGATAGTGCAAGAAAGAGAAGGCAAAGAAGCAGTGAAAAATGTCAGACCGATACTCAAAAAGGCAGACATGCCAGAGTACGGATGTTTGGATGTTGAGAAATGGCACAGATTCAGGGAAGAAAAGAGAGGTTGGATAAAAGACAAGAGGGTAGAGCAACAAGTAAATAAATGGTGTCGTGTGGCTGAAGAGGTGCAGCATTGTGGATATAAAGAGACCACAGCGGGAGATAAGGTGTATTATGAATGTTTTAATGCACCAAAAGCAGGAATTGTGACTGCTACCGCCCCCCCTTCTCATAAGCAGAAACCCAGACCAGATGAATGGACTTGTAAACATTGTAGTCAGAAAAACCCAGACTGGAGAGGTACTTGTGCTACATGTAATGTTACTCGCCCTAAGCGGATTGCACTAAATCCTGTTCGAACCAGATCACATGTGATGACAGAGGACGCTGACACTGAGACAGAGGTAGTGAAGGAATTGAGTTTTGCGGAGGAAGCTGACGGTGAGGAAAGGAAAGAACGCGCTGGGACCAGTACAAAAAAATCAGATACATCCCGACCGAGGAAGGTCACAAGAATCAGACAGACACAGGAATATTACCCCTGGAGCCCCTCTGACCAGCTAGCTATGTTGAAACAGTTACCTGACCCTGAAAACCAACCTTTCCCATTTTACAGGCAAATACAGACAATACAGGTGACTTATAAATGCACTTGGGCAGACCTCGAGAGTTTGGTGACTGCAAAAGCAGGTGACGTGCTGGGACACATAATTAAATCACATACTGATATGATGAAGGAGCAATCATGGGTCATGGACGTTGAGTCTGAGAGGTCTGGAATGACGTACTGTGAGGCATTGAAAGGATGGGCTACAAAGAAACAAACAGAGCAGTCTGTACTGATGACTGACGTGACACAGCAAAAAGGGGAGAGTATAGAGACGTACTTTGGGAGGTTACAGCTGAAGTGGACAGACATGGGGTACAGTGCAAGAAACGACCTTGATATCAAAATATTGGTGAATGCATTCATTGACGGTATGAATAAGTTTTTACGAGAAGCAGTACAGACAGCCAGACCTGAGTGGAGAAACATGGACCCAACAGACCTTCTGCAAGTAGCTAAGGGGGTTGAACTGACAAAATGCAAGCGACCAGTTATGTATGCTAGAGCACAAGGAAGACAGTGGAAACAGAGGGGGGGGGCACCAGGTGACCGAGCGACCGTACAGTGCTGGAATTGTGGACAGAATGGACATTATGCCAGACAGTGCAAAAACTCCAAAAAGGAGAGTGAGCAGACTGATTTCCCTCCTCCCTTGCCTCTGACCTAGGAAACTGGCAACCCAGTGACAAATGTGTACCCTGTTTTCGTTCCCTCAGGACCTGGTCCCACCTTACTTACGACCATAACCATGCCAGGGGGGAAAGAGGCAGAATTTTTAATTGACACTGGGGCAGCCGGCACTGTGGTACATAAAGACCTGATAAAGCCAGATATGATCACTGACGAGACTGTGGAGTGTGTTGGGGTGGAGGGATTGGTGTCTGAAACTCCCTTGACAAAACAGATGAAGCTGAGATTACAAGATAGCCAGGAAATTCTCACAAAGCTTATTGTTAGTGAAAACACTCCTATGAATTTGCTGGGGGCTGATGTGTTAAGTGCTATCCAGGCTACCATACAATACACCCCAGAAGGTATTACAGTCACAAGTCCCCTCTCTGACAAACACTTGTGCAAGATTGCAGCAATGGTGTACATGTCCAAATCTGCGAGAGTGTCCGATACCAGAACTAGTGAAGACATAGCAATGCAACAAGTTCCAGACATTGTATGGGCAAAGGGAAAAACTGATGTTGGTCGGCTTCCTATTCCCCCAGTCATGATAAAATTAAAAGAAGGCTCCACTCCTCCTTGTTTAAAACAGTATCCCTTAAGTCCAGCCAAATCAATGGCCCTGACCAGAGATATAAGAGAATATGTGGAAGCAGGGGCTCTAGTACAAAGGTCCTCCCCCTGTAACACTCCCTTGTATCCAATCAAGAAAAAAGGGCCCAAAGGTTCCCCTGACACGTACAGAATGGTGCATGATTTGAGAGCTGTCAATGCTGTCACTGAGAGTGTAACACCAATTGTTCCAAACCCACATACCTTACTGTCACAAATCCCAGGGACCTCCAAATGTTTTACAGTAATTGATTTGGCAAATGCCTTTTTCTCAGTGCCTCTACACCCTGACTGTCAGTATCTTTTTGCCTTCACACATGAGGGGAAACAGTACATGTGGACAGTCCTCCCGCAAGGAGGAATGAATTCACCTACCATTTATTCTACAGCTATGGCAGGAATTCTGGAGCGGTGGCAACCGCCTCATCCACAGGTTACGCTATTGCAGTACGTGGATGACCTTTTGCTCTGCTGTCCAGACCAGACGTCCTGCAAGGAAGCCACAATTTCTTTGTTGTGTTTTCTGGCAGAGAATGGTTGCAAAGTTTCACGTGAAAAATTACAGTACTGTAAGCAAAAGGTAACATTTTTGGGTCACTGTATCTCTGAAGGTACGAGACACCTGACTGAGGAGAGAAAACAAGCAGTCCAAAATCTCTCCTTACCCAGGTCCCACCGGCAACTGCGCACCTTTTTGGGCTTAGTGTCATACTGCAGGCCTTGGATAAGGTCTGCCTCGCAAATGATGCAACCCCTCTATGATTGTCTGTCATCTGACCCCTTTGACCTCACTCAGGAAGCTATTGATTCCTTTCATTCCCTTAAACTACTCATTGTATCTGCCCCAGCCCTGGGTATTCCAAATTACGATCAACCATTTTTCTTGTTTTGCACAGAACAGGGAGGGCATGCGACAGCCGTCCTCACACAGCAACATGGTGACAAACAAAGACCAATAGCTTACTACTCAGCGCGATTGGACCCAGTTGTCAGAGGGTCACCCACGTGTGTCCGTGCTGTAGCGGCTGCTGCAGTACTGCTAGGGAAAGCTTGCGAGATCACATTGACATTTCCCTTAACAATTTACTCCCCGCATGACATTCATGCTATACTTGTGCAAGTCCAACCAAAACACCTGTCTATGGCCAGACAGCTCAGACTTGAATGTGCCCTTCTGATTCCTGAGTATGTCACCCTCAAGAGGTGTAATGTTCTGAATCCAGCCACCCTTTTGCCAGTAGATTCAGAAAAGGGGGAATTGGTGACAATGGTAGCAAGTGAGGATGAATACTTTGACATGACGCACGAGCATGACTGCATAGAGCTGATGAGTCAGGAGACAGCAGGTTTTCCACATGTCTATGATACACCTATTACTAATGCAGATTTTGAGTTTTTTGTAGATGGCTCCAGATACCACCTGGATGGGAGATTCTACACTGGATATGCAGTAGTATCCTCACATGAGGTAATCCGAGCTGAACCACTCCCGCCGCACATGTCCGCGCAGGAGGCAGAGCTAACAGCGCTCATTGAGGCGTGTAGAGCGGGGTCAGGTAGGAAAATTAATGTTTATTCAGACTCAAAGTATGGATTTGGGATCTGTCATGATTTTGGCCCTATCTGGAGAAGTAGAGCTTTTCTTACGTCAGCTGGTAAGCCTATTAAAAATGCAGAATTGGTAAAACAGTTAATGGAGGCACTAATGTTACCAGTCCAGGTTGGCATCATTAAGGTGAAAGCACACACAAAAGGTGACTCACTGGAGGTAGCGGGCAATAGAAGGGCGGATGCGGCTGCGAAAGCAGCGGCAAAGAGGCCTAGGGATCAGAGGATAGTGGCAGGGAGCCAGCAAGTCCCAGCCACAGTGAGTCTGGATGTCCTGAAATCCCTCCAGCATCAGGCTGCCCAAACAGAGAAGGAACACTGGGGGAAAATGGGAGCTGGGCTGAACTCGAATGGAGTATGGGAAAGTAAGGACAGGTTGTGTTTACCAAGGTCCCTGTTCCCTATGATGGCACAAGCAACACATGGCCCCACTCACGCCTCAAAAAGTCACATGTGTAACCAGGTGAATGCCTTCTGGATCGCTCCTGGCTTCAGTTACGTAGCCTCCAAACACGTACAATCCTGCATTATCTGCGCACAACACAACCCAGGTAAAACAGTAAAAGTCCCTAAGAAAGCAACACCCAAACCGCTCTATCCGTTTCAACGACTGCAGATAGACTACATACAACTACCCAAGGTAGGAGTGTATGAATACGTCCTGGTATGTGTAGATCTCTTCTCAGGATGGGTTGAGGCCTATCCAGTAAAATGTGCAAATGCTAAAACAACTGCAGAAAAACTGATGAAGGAACTAGTCTGCCGGTATGGCATCCCAGAAGCCATAGAAAGTGACAGGGGTACACACTTCACTGGAGAAATAATGAGGGACATTATGCAGGCCCTGGGAATAGAGCAGGCATTCCATACCCCTTATCATCCACAGAGCAGTGGAAAAGTAGAGAGATTAAACGGGACACTTAAACTAAAAATTCAAAAGGCCATGGCAGAGACAGGAAAGAATTGGGTAGAGTGCGTATCCCTGGCACTCTTTTCAGTCAGACACACTCCATATAGAAAGACAGGCTTGTCTCCTTTTGAAGTCCTTTTTGGTAGTGCCCCAAAAACAGGTCTCTACTTTCCACAAGTGTTACAGATGCAACACGGCACTATGACAGCCTACGTCCAGGCCTTACAGGAAAGACTTAATGTGGTGCATAAACATGTCTTTTCATCCATTCCAGATCCCAATGCAAGTGCAGATGTGCATCAGCTGAATCCAGGTGATTGGGTGGTCGTGCGCAGACACGTGAGAAGGAGCCTAGATCCACGCTTTGATGGCCCATTCCAAGTCCAGCTGACCACATCCACCTCAGTGAAACTTGAGGGAAAACCCACCTGGATCCACGCCAGTCACTGTAAAAAGGTCACTCCACCGGCAGAATGACAGTTTTGCTAATTATCCTGCTAGGTGTAGCAGGGTTGCTGCAACAAACAAAGACACTGAGCGAACTTTTTAATACGGACTGGGATAATAAACTCATTCGCCACCATATTTCTCTTACTGAGGACATGGAGGGAGAAAAGCCAAAAGACTGTTGGATCTGCACACACAGTCCTATTTCTTCAAAGACTATGCCTTATTTAGCCTTACCTCTGGAACCACAGGAGGTATTGGTACCAGACTGTATACACAATGAAACCTGGACTCAATCTAGATTTTTGGGAGAAGATGTACCTCGTGATGTATCTGCTACATTGACTATAGTTGGATGGGTCACTAAACCCTGGTTCCAGCTAAATATCACTCGACCCGATGGATACTCGTGGTGGATGGAATACGATTCAGACATGGGCATAATTGCCAAAATAAAGACTAAGATTCCTCATTCGGGCCCCATTCCCCATGATGGATTATGGTTCAGTCTTCAATACAATGGTGTTGGAAATTGTGGAGAAGACAATAACTGTTTCTATATACATACACATGACTCAACCAAGGACAATGAGACAGTATATCAGAAGGGTATTGAGGGCTGTACATCATCATTTATTAGACGGACTTTTAGGAGGGAGCGGGGTAGCTGTATCTCGGGTATGACCGGAAAACAAATGAACAATACGTGGTGTGCTCATAAAGTCATGAAGGGGCTTCTGAATCTGCTTTATTGTGTACAAAGTCAAACTCACTTTTGTATTTTCCCAGAGGGAGTGTTTTTGGTTTGTGGGAATCGTGCTCACAAGTGGGTGAGCCCTGACATGAGAGGGGTTTGCACACTTGCCAGACTTACACCAGCCACTTTCATAGTTCCTCATAGTGAAGTAGATGTAGCAGCTGTCCCAATTCATACCTTGTATAAACGAGCAGCAGATAATAAACCCCGGCCAAATGGTAGGCCTCATGTAGTAGAATTGGGAAAAGCAAATAAGGTATTTAGTGCTATTTTCATACACCCTTTCTTAATGCAAATGTGGGACAAGCTAGTAGAGTCCACTGACTACCTGGATGATCAAATTTTTCGGGTTCTTGAGATTCTAAATGCTACCAATGCTATACAAAAACAATTAATTGTAGTCACTAACCAGCATACTATAGTGCTAGACTTTGTGACAGCAAAAGACGGCGGAATGTGTCAAATAATTGGTCCTGCCTGTTGCCATTACATTGACCATGCAGGCAACCTCCAGGTTAGAGCAGATATACAGAAAACAAGTGAGCTTAGGGATAAATGGTTAAAAGAGCACGATGCCAACAAGGACTCCTGGTGGGGAAATACATTTTCTTTTATGAATCCAGCCAATTGGTTTAAAGGCATAGCAGGTTGGGTTTCTGGCATTATACAAACCTGTATGCAAATATTGTTGTTCTGTCTACTGCTTTATATAGCTGTAAAAACATTGATATATGCATTACCTAAACTATTGAATAATGTATGTTCTAAGAGTCCCAGCATTGAACCCTCTGTAGTTTACTACGGACCCCAAATGGCCTCTGCTGACCGGGAGTAGGTGTCCACACTGAGGGTGGATGGGTGAAGTGGTAGGAAGACCCCTCATGGGTACTAGGCCCATGAGCCAGCAGCTCCTGTTTGGACGCCTACTGACCGTGTAGTGAAGGTTATACCATTTACAAAAGGGGGAAATTGATATAGAAGGGTTAATAGTTTCTCTTTTTCTTTATTAAAGATTTATTGTTATTAGTAAGTATATCTGATGGTAGTTCATAGTCATTATGGAGCCTACGGAATAAGAGACAGACTCAAGGATTATTATGGTTTCTAAATGTTCTTCTTATCTCATATGCATGACTCTACATTTTTGTTTTGCTAAAACTTAAAGGTCATATGAACAATTAGTAAAGTTCAGCTCGAAGTTTTTTTCTTTTTCTTTTGCAATATCACATTGATCTGTAAATGGTATAAATAAACTGTACTTTGATGAAATAAACAGAAGAAATTGATCATGCCCACA
The DNA here is from genome assembly GCF_048569485.1 of Anomaloglossus baeobatrachus. Lineage (NCBI taxonomy): Eukaryota > Metazoa > Chordata > Amphibia > Anura > Aromobatidae > Anomaloglossus > Anomaloglossus baeobatrachus. The sequence goes on along the minus strand of NW_027445208.1, from coordinate 55,463 downwards.
TGGATGCTGGTCTTTTCTCTCCGAGCGCTCGATCTTGATTAGGTCTGAAGAGGCCTAACTCAAGAGAACCTCACTGGTGATCCCATAAGCTGACTTGTGACAAAACAGAACAGCTACAACACACCGTTCCTGGAGGTACTGCAATACCAGGTCAATGCGTGGAGTGGACAGAGCAAGCTCTTTTTCCATCTCCCTGTTCTAAAAATCCATTTAATATATGGTCCCCAGATAGGGGACGTATCAGATATTAAACTGATAAGAACAGATACTACACTTGATCTTAGCCAAAAGGCCGAGAAGCGATAACCAGAATTGGTTTGGGCCTCGAGTGGCACCCTGGCCTATGCCGGACACATCTTAGGGAGAGAGAGCGAGAGGGAGACAAACCCACGCCTACACAAGACATTTTGTCACCCAAGCCAACCCTTGAAAAGGCTGCTTTGCAGAGCCAAAACAAGAAGAATGGTGCGTTTTGCAGCCGCCGCCCACTGCAATGAATCTGAATAACTCCTCCTTTAGGGCGCAAGCAACTCCCCTCCCCCTTGCAGTCTTTCCAATTCACGATACAAAAAGACGGACAGGACAGGTTGCCTGACTTTCCGTCACTGCCACCCTTTGCCATCCTTACCCGTAGAAAGCCCTTTCATCATCCCCAAACCCTAATCTTTTCCCTTTCCTTCCCAGCCCCCAAACCCTGCCCTCTGTACCTTTCTCACCACCCGCTTCCCTTCTCCTGTCATCCCCCTACCACCCGGGAAAAAAAGAGATTGCCCCCTCCTTCCACTAGCCCACCCTCCCACCCAAAGAACAACTTCTTCTGCGCAGCTTGTTTTCTAGGCAGCAGCGCTATTGTGATGTCATCGGGGGGCATTGTGACAAGCCGCCAGTGTTCCGTCTCTTCATGTTGTGCACAGTTCAAACGGAAAATACATCAACAGGCAGACTACAGAAAAGCTTACTATCAAAGGTTAGAGGGGGGCTTTCTCAGAGGGCTTTTTACAGTTTTTCTATTCCCAATTAGCCGTTTAAGTGTACTTATTGAAAGTAGTAATTCTTTCATAGGCCGCCCTTTCTTAGTATTTGACGTTCCTTATATTGCGGTATGAGGCTTCGCAGTAGGTTGCAAACATTCATCACCCATGACTGTCCCCAATTGAGCTCAGAAGCTCAATGTCTATCATGACCTCTCTTTTAGAATGTCCAAGAGCAAGCAAACTATTCCTCCAGGAGAGGGCGCCAACAGACTACTAAAGAGATCATCATTACTCAAAGAAAACCCCAAAAACCAATGCATGATAGGAATAAACAGGTAACTTTCTTTGGAGTGGAAGCGGAGAGATCGCACCAGATGCCAATTCTAGATGTTATCACACCTGTGGTCACTGCAGCAGCAGGTGAATCCACTTTGTCCAAAAGGGATCTATTCCATTCAATTGCAAATGATCTAGATAAGACAGAGAACTGCAGCACGGGGACATAGCCGAGTTGGTCAGGTTGAGTGGTGATGAGTTTGCTATTTGGATGAATAAAGAAAGTCAAAAGTGTGAAAGATAAAAAACAAAAGGAGGAAGTGTGAAAAGTGAATGGGCCAAATTGAGGTGCATATGAAGACGTATGCTTTCTTCCAATTCATTAAATCGGGCTAATATGAATCAGGTGAATTGAGTTCTGCTTTTGGAAACTGGGTTAAGAAGGGGTGCACCGTTCCTGGAGGTACTGCAATACCAGGTCAATGCGTGGAGTGGACAGAGCAAGCTCTTTTTCCATCTCCCTGTTCTAAAAATCCATTTAATATATGGTCCCCAGATAGGGGACGTATCAGATATTAAACTGATAAGAACAGATACTACACTTGATCTTAGCCAAAAGGCCGAGAAGCGATAACCAGAATTGGTTTGGGCCTCGAGTGGCACCCTGGCCTATGCCGGACACATCTTAGGGAGAGAGAGCGAGAGGGAGACAAACCCACGCCTACACAAGACATTTTGTCACCCAAGCCAACCCTTGAAAAGGCTGCTTTGCAGAGCCAAAACAAGAAGAATGGTGCGTTTTGCAGCCGCCGCCCACTGCAATGAATCTGAATAACTCCTCCTTTAGGGCGCAAGCAACTCCCCTCCCCCTTGCAGTCTTTCCAATTCACGATACAAAAAGACGGACAGGACAGGTTGCCTGACTTTCCGTCACTGCCACCCTTTGCCATCCTTACCCGTAGAAAGCCCTTTCATCATCCCCAAACCCTAATCTTTTCCCTTTCCTTCCCAGCCCCCAAACCCTGCCCTCTGTACCTTTCTCACCACCCGCTTCCCTTCTCCTGTCATCCCCCTACCACCCGGGAAAAAAAGAGATTGCCCCCTCCTTCCACTAGCCCACCCTCCCACCCAAAGAACAACTTCTTCTGCGCAGCTTGTTTTCTAGGCAGCAGCGCTATTGTGATGTCATCGGGGGGCATTGTGACAAGCCGCCAGTGTTCCGTCTCTTCATGTTGTGCACAGTTCAAACGGAAAATACATCAACAGGCAGACTACAGAAAAGCTTACTATCAAAGGTTAGAGGGGGGCTTTCTCAGAGGGCTTTTTACAGTTTTTCTATTCCCAATTAGCCGTTTAAGTGTACTTATTGAAAGTAGTAATTCTTTCATAGGCCGCCCTTTCTTAGTATTTGACGTTCCTTATATTGCGGTATGAGGCTTCGCAGTAGGTTGCAAACATTCATCACCCATGACTGTCCCCAATTGAGCTCAGAAGCTCAATGTCTATCATGACCTCTCTTTTAGAATGTCCAAGAGCAAGCAAACTATTCCTCCAGGAGAGGGCGCCAACAGACTACTAAAGAGATCATCATTACTCAAAGAAAACCCCAAAAACCAATGCATGATAGGAATAAACAGGTAACTTTCTTTGGAGTGGAAGCGGAGAGATCGCACCAGATGCCAATTCTAGATGTTATCACACCTGTGGTCACTGCAGCAGCAGGTGAATCCACTTTGTCCAAAAGGGATCTATTCCATTCAATTGCAAATGATCTAGATAAGACAGAGAACTGCAGCACGGGGACATAGCCGAGTTGGTCAGGTTGAGTGGTGATGAGTTTGCTATTTGGATGAATAAAGAAAGTCAAAAGTGTGAAAGATAAAAAACAAAAGGAGGAAGTGTGAAAAGTGAATGGGCCAAATTGAGGTGCATATGAAGACGTATGCTTTCTTCCAATTCATTAAATCGGGCTAATATGAATCAGGTGAATTGAGTTCTGCTTTTGGAAACTGGGTTAAGAAGGGGTGCACCGTTCCTGGAGGTACTGCAATACCAGGTCAATGCGTGGAGTGGACAGAGCAAGCTCTTTTTCCATCTCCCTGTTCTAAAAATCCATTTAATATATGGTCCCCAGATAGGGGACGTATCAGATATTAAACTGATAAGAACAGATACTACACTTGATCTTAGCCAAAAGGCCGAGAAGCGATAACCAGAATTGGTTTGGGCCTCGAGTGGCACCCTGGCCTATGCCGGACACATCTTAGGGAGAGAGAGCGAGAGGGAGACAAACCCACGCCTACACAAGACATTTTGTCACCCAAGCCAACCCTTGAAAAGGCTGCTTTGCAGAGCCAAAACAAGAAGAATGGTGCGTTTTGCAGCCGCCGCCCACTGCAATGAATCTGAATAACTCCTCCTTTAGGGCGCAAGCAACTCCCCTCCCCCTTGCAGTCTTTCCAATTCACGATACAAAAAGACGGACAGGACAGGTTGCCTGACTTTCCGTCACTGCCACCCTTTGCCATCCTTACCCGTAGAAAGCCCTTTCATCATCCCCAAACCCTAATCTTTTCCCTTTCCTTCCCAGCCCCCAAACCCTGCCCTCTGTACCTTTCTCACCACCCGCTTCCCTTCTCCTGTCATCCCCCTACCACCCGGGAAAAAAAGAGATTGCCCCCTCCTTCCACTAGCCCACCCTCCCACCCAAAGAACAACTTCTTCTGCGCAGCTTGTTTTCTAGGCAGCAGCGCTATTGTGATGTCATCGGGGGGCATTGTGACAAGCCGCCAGTGTTCCGTCTCTTCATGTTGTGCACAGTTCAAACGGAAAATACATCAACAGGCAGACTACAGAAAAGCTTACTATCAAAGGTTAGAGGGGGGCTTTCTCAGAGGGCTTTTTACAGTTTTTCTATTCCCAATTAGCCGTTTAAGTGTACTTATTGAAAGTAGTAATTCTTTCATAGGCCGCCCTTTCTTAGTATTTGACGTTCCTTATATTGCGGTATGAGGCTTCGCAGTAGGTTGCAAACATTCATCACCCATGACTGTCCCCAATTGAGCTCAGAAGCTCAATGTCTATCATGACCTCTCTTTTAGAATGTCCAAGAGCAAGCAAACTATTCCTCCAGGAGAGGGCGCCAACAGACTACTAAAGAGATCATCATTACTCAAAGAAAACCCCAAAAACCAATGCATGATAGGAATAAACAGGTAACTTTCTTTGGAGTGGAAGCGGAGAGATCGCACCAGATGCCAATTCTAGATGTTATCACACCTGTGGTCACTGCAGCAGCAGGTGAATCCACTTTGTCCAAAAGGGATCTATTCCATTCAATTGCAAATGATCTAGATAAGACAGAGAACTGCAGCACGGGGACATAGCCGAGTTGGTCAGGTTGAGTGGTGATGAGTTTGCTATTTGGATGAATAAAGAAAGTCAAAAGTGTGAAAGATAAAAAACAAAAGGAGGAAGTGTGAAAAGTGAATGGGCCAAATTGAGGTGCATATGAAGACGTATGCTTTCTTCCAATTCATTAAATCGGGCTAATATGAATCAGGTGAATTGAGTTCTGCTTTTGGAAACTGGGTTAAGAAGGGGTGCACCGTTCCTGGAGGTACTGCAATACCAGGTCAATGCGTGGAGTGGACAGAGCAAGCTCTTTTTCCATCTCCCTGTTCTAAAAATCCATTTAATATATGGTCCCCAGATAGGGGACGTATCAGATATTAAACTGATAAGAACAGATACTACACTTGATCTTAGCCAAAAGGCCGAGAAGCGATAACCAGAATTGGTTTGGGCCTCGAGTGGCACCCTGGCCTATGCCGGACACATCTTAGGGAGAGAGAGCGAGAGGGAGACAAACCCACGCCTACACAAGACATTTTGTCACCCAAGCCAACCCTTGAAAAGGCTGCTTTGCAGAGCCAAAACAAGAAGAATGGTGCGTTTTGCAGCCGCCGCCCACTGCAATGAATCTGAATAACTCCTCCTTTAGGGCGCAAGCAACTCCCCTCCCCCTTGCAGTCTTTCCAATTCACGATACAAAAAGACGGACAGGACAGGTTGCCTGACTTTCCGTCACTGCCACCCTTTGCCATCCTTACCCGTAGAAAGCCCTTTCATCATCCCCAAACCCTAATCTTTTCCCTTTCCTTCCCAGCCCCCAAACCCTGCCCTCTGTACCTTTCTCACCACCCGCTTCCCTTCTCCTGTCATCCCCCTACCACCCGGGAAAAAAAGAGATTGCCCCCTCCTTCCACTAGCCCACCCTCCCACCCAAAGAACAACTTCTTCTGCGCAGCTTGTTTTCTAGGCAGCAGCGCTATTGTGATGTCATCGGGGGGCATTGTGACAAGCCGCCAGTGTTCCGTCTCTTCATGTTGTGCACAGTTCAAACGGAAAATACATCAACAGGCAGACTACAGAAAAGCTTACTATCAAAGGTTAGAGGGGGGCTTTCTCAGAGGGCTTTTTACAGTTTTTCTATTCCCAATTAGCCGTTTAAGTGTACTTATTGAAAGTAGTAATTCTTTCATAGGCCGCCCTTTCTTAGTATTTGACGTTCCTTATATTGCGGTATGAGGCTTCGCAGTAGGTTGCAAACATTCATCACCCATGACTGTCCCCAATTGAGCTCAGAAGCTCAATGTCTATCATGACCTCTCTTTTAGAATGTCCAAGAGCAAGCAAACTATTCCTCCAGGAGAGGGCGCCAACAGACTACTAAAGAGATCATCATTACTCAAAGAAAACCCCAAAAACCAATGCATGATAGGAATAAACAGGTAACTTTCTTTGGAGTGGAAGCGGAGAGATCGCACCAGATGCCAATTCTAGATGTTATCACACCTGTGGTCACTGCAGCAGCAGGTGAATCCACTTTGTCCAAAAGGGATCTATTCCATTCAATTGCAAATGATCTAGATAAGACAGAGAACTGCAGCACGGGGACATAGCCGAGTTGGTCAGGTTGAGTGGTGATGAGTTTGCTATTTGGATGAATAAAGAAAGTCAAAAGTGTGAAAGATAAAAAACAAAAGGAGGAAGTGTGAAAAGTGAATGGGCCAAATTGAGGTGCATATGAAGACGTATGCTTTCTTCCAATTCATTAAATCGGGCTAATATGAATCAGGTGAATTGAGTTCTGCTTTTGGAAACTGGGTTAAGAAGGGGTGCACCGTTCCTGGAGGTACTGCAATACCAGGTCAATGCGTGGAGTGGACAGAGCAAGCTCTTTTTCCATCTCCCTGTTCTAAAAATCCATTTAATATATGGTCCCCAGATAGGGGACGTATCAGATATTAAACTGATAAGAACAGATACTACACTTGATCTTAGCCAAAAGGCCGAGAAGCGATAACCAGAATTGGTTTGGGCCTCGAGTGGCACCCTGGCCTATGCCGGACACATCTTAGGGAGAGAGAGCGAGAGGGAGACAAACCCACGCCTACACAAGACATTTTGTCACCCAAGCCAACCCTTGAAAAGGCTGCTTTGCAGAGCCAAAACAAGAAGAATGGTGCGTTTTGCAGCCGCCGCCCACTGCAATGAATCTGAATAACTCCTCCTTTAGGGCGCAAGCAACTCCCCTCCCCCTTGCAGTCTTTCCAATTCACGATACAAAAAGACGGACAGGACAGGTTGCCTGACTTTCCGTCACTGCCACCCTTTGCCATCCTTACCCGTAGAAAGCCCTTTCATCATCCCCAAACCCTAATCTTTTCCCTTTCCTTCCCAGCCCCCAAACCCTGCCCTCTGTACCTTTCTCACCACCCGCTTCCCTTCTCCTGTCATCCCCCTACCACCCGGGAAAAAAAGAGATTGCCCCCTCCTTCCACTAGCCCACCCTCCCACCCAAAGAACAACTTCTTCTGCGCAGCTTGTTTTCTAGGCAGCAGCGCTATTGTGATGTCATCGGGGGGCATTGTGACAAGCCGCCAGTGTTCCGTCTCTTCATGTTGTGCCAGTTCAAACGGAAAATACATCAACAGGCAGACTACAGAAAAGCTTACTATCAAAGGTTAGAGGGGGGCTTTCTCAGAGGGCTTTTTACAGTTTTTCTATTCCCAATTAGCCGTTTAAGTGTACTTATTGAAAGTAGTAATTCTTTCATAGGCCGCACCTTTCTTAGTATTTGACGTTCCTTATATTGCGGTATGAGGCTTCGCAGTAGGTTGCAAACATTCATCACCCATGACTGTCCCCAATTGAGCTCAGAAGCTCAATGTCTATCATGACCTCTCTTTTAGAATGTCCAAGAGCAAGCAAACTATTCCTCCAGGAGAGGGCGCCAACAGACTACTAAAGAGATCATCATTACTCAAAGAAAACCCCAAAAACCAATGCATGATAGGAATAAACAGGTAACTTTCTTTGGAGTGGAAGCGGAGAGATCGCACCAGATGCCAATTCTAGATGTTATCACACCTGTGGTCACTGCAGCAGCAGGTGAATCCACTTTGTCCAAAAGGGATCTATTCCATTCAATTGCAAATGATCTAGATAAGACAGAGAACTGCAGCACGGGGACATAGCCGAGTTGGTCAGGTTGAGTGGTGATGAGTTTGCTATTTGGATGAATAAAGAAAGTCAAAAGTGTGAAAGATAAAAAACAAAAGGAGGAAGTGTGAAAAGTGAATGGGCCAAATTGAGGTGCATATGAAGACGTATGCTTTCTTCCAATTCATTAAATCGGGCTAATATGAATCAGGTGAATTGAGTTCTGCTTTTGGAAACTGGGTTAAGAAGGGGTGCACCGTTCCTGGAGGTACTGCAATACCAGGTCAATGCGTGGAGTGGACAGAGCAAGCTCTTTTTCCATCTCCCTGTTCTAAAAATCCATTTAATATATGGTCCCCAGATAGGGGACGTATCAGATATTAAACTGATAAGAACAGATACTACACTTGATCTTAGCCAAAAGGCCGAGAAGCGATAACCAGAATTGGTTTGGGCCTCGAGTGGCACCCTGGCCTATGCCGGACACATCTTAGGGAGAGAGAGCGAGAGGGAGACAAACCCACGCCTACACAAGACATTTTGTCACCCAAGCCAACCCTTGAAAAGGCTGCTTTGCAGAGCCAAAACAAGAAGAATGGTGCGTTTTGCAGCCGCCGCCCACTGCAATGAATCTGAATAACTCCTCCTTTAGGGCGCAAGCAACTCCCCTCCCCCTTGCAGTCTTTCCAATTCACGATACAAAAAGACGGACAGGACAGGTTGCCTGACTTTCCGTCACTGCCACCCTTTGCCATCCTTACCCGTAGAAAGCCCTTTCATCATCCCCAAACCCTAATCTTTTCCCTTTCCTTCCCAGCCCCCAAACCCTGCCCTCTGTACCTTTCTCACCACCCGCTTCCCTTCTCCTGTCATCCCCCTACCACCCGGGAAAAAAAGAGATTGCCCCCTCCTTCCACTAGCCCACCCTCCCACCCAAAGAACAACTTCTTCTGCGCAGCTTGTTTTCTAGGCAGCAGCGCTATTGTGATGTCATCGGGGGGCATTGTGACAAGCCGCCAGTGTTCCGTCTCTTCATGTTGTGCACAGTTCAAACGGAAAATACATCAACAGGCAGACTACAGAAAAGCTTACTATCAAAGGTTAGAGGGGGGCTTTCTCAGAGGGCTTTTTACAGTTTTTCTATTCCCAATTAGCCGTTTAAGTGTACTTATTGAAAGTAGTAATTCTTTCATAGGCCGCCCTTTCTTAGTATTTGACGTTCCTTATATTGCGGTATGAGGCTTCGCAGTAGGTTGCAAACATTCATCACCCATGACTGTCCCCAATTGAGCTCAGAAGCTCAATGTCTATCATGACCTCTCTTTTAGAATGTCCAAGAGCAAGCAAACTATTCCTCCAGGAGAGGGCGCCAACAGACTACTAAAGAGATCATCATTACTCAAAGAAAACCCCAAAAACCAATGCATGATAGGAATAAACAGGTAACTTTCTTTGGAGTGGAAGCGGAGAGATCGCACCAGATGCCAATTCTAGATGTTATCACACCTGTGGTCACTGCAGCAGCAGGTGAATCCACTTTGTCCAAAAGGGATCTATTCCATTCAATTGCAAATGATCTAGATAAGACAGAGAACTGCAGCACGGGGACATAGCCGAGTTGGTCAGGTTGAGTGGTGATGAGTTTGCTATTTGGATGAATAAAGAAAGTCAAAAGTGTGAAAGATAAAAAACAAAAGGAGGAAGTGTGAAAAGTGAATGGGCCAAATTGAGGTGCATATGAAGACGTATGCTTTCTTCCAATTCATTAAATCGGGCTAATATGAATCAGGTGAATTGAGTTCTGCTTTTGGAAACTGGGTTAAGAAGGGGTGCACCGTTCCTGGAGGTACTGCAATACCAGGTCAATGCGTGGAGTGGACAGAGCAAGCTCTTTTTCCATCTCCCTGTTCTAAAAATCCATTTAATATATGGTCCCCAGATAGGGGACGTATCAGATATTAAACTGATAAGAACAGATACTACACTTGATCTTAGCCAAAAGGCCGAGAAGCGATAACCAGAATTGGTTTGGGCCTCGAGTGGCACCCTGGCCTATGCCGGACACATCTTAGGGAGAGAGAGCGAGAGGGAGACAAACCCACGCCTACACAAGACATTTTGTCACCCAAGCCAACCCTTGAAAAGGCTGCTTTGCAGAGCCAAAACAAGAAGAATGGTGCGTTTTGCAGCCGCCGCCCACTGCAATGAATCTGAATAACTCCTCCTTTAGGGCGCAAGCAACTCCCCTCCCCCTTGCAGTCTTTCCAATTCACGATACAAAAAGACGGACAGGACAGGTTGCCTGACTTTCCGTCACTGCCACCCTTTGCCATCCTTACCCGTAGAAAGCCCTTTCATCATCCCCAAACCCTAATCTTTTCCCTTTCCTTCCCAGCCCCCAAACCCTGCCCTCTGTACCTTTCTCACCACCCGCTTCCCTTCTCCTGTCATCCCCCTACCACCCGGGAAAAAAAGAGATTGCCCCCTCCTTCCACTAGCCCACCCTCCCACCCAAAGAACAACTTCTTCTGCGCAGCTTGTTTTCTAGGCAGCAGCGCTATTGTGATGTCATCGGGGGGCATTGTGACAAGCCGCCAGTGTTCCGTCTCTTCATGTTGTGCACAGTTCAAACGGAAAATACATCAACAGGCAGACTACAGAAAAGCTTACTATCAAAGGTTAGAGGGGGGCTTTCTCAGAGGGCTTTTTACAGTTTTTCTATTCCCAATTAGCCGTTTAAGTGTACTTATTGAAAGTAGTAATTCTTTCATAGGCCGCCCTTTCTTAGTATTTGACGTTCCTTATATTGCGGTATGAGGCTTCGCAGTAGGTTGCAAACATTCATCACCCATGACTGTCCCCAATTGAGCTCAGAAGCTCAATGTCTATCATGACCTCTCTTTTAGAATGTCCAAGAGCAAGCAAACTATTCCTCCAGGAGAGGGCGCCAACAGACTACTAAAGAGATCATCATTACTCAAAGAAAACCCCAAAAACCAATGCATGATAGGAATAAACAGGTAACTTTCTTTGGAGTGGAAGCGGAGAGATCGCACCAGATGCCAATTCTAGATGTTATCACACCTGTGGTCACTGCAGCAGCAGGTGAATCCACTTTGTCCAAAAGGGATCTATTCCATTCAATTGCAAATGATCTAGATAAGACAGAGAACTGCAGCACGGGGACATAGCCGAGTTGGTCAGGTTGAGTGGTGATGAGTTTGCTATTTGGATGAATAAAGAAAGTCAAAAGTGTGAAAGATAAAAAACAAAAGGAGGAAGTGTGAAAAGTGAATGGGCCAAATTGAGGTGCATATGAAGACGTATGCTTTCTTCCAATTCATTAAATCGGGCTAATATGAATCAGGTGAATTGAGTTCTGCTTTTGGAAACTGGGTTAAGAAGGGGTGCACCGTTCCTGGAGGTACTGCAATACCAGGTCAATGCGTGGAGTGGACAGAGCAAGCTCTTTTTCCATCTCCCTGTTCTAAAAATCCATTTAATATATGGTCCCCAGATAGGGGACGTATCAGATATTAAACTGATAAGAACAGATACTACACTTGATCTTAGCCAAAAGGCCGAGAAGCGATAACCAGAATTGGTTTGGGCCTCGAGTGGCACCCTGGCCTATGCCGGACACATCTTAGGGAGAGAGAGCGAGAGGGAGACAAACCCACGCCTACACAAGACATTTTGTCACCCAAGCCAACCCTTGAAAAGGCTGCTTTGCAGAGCCAAAACAAGAAGAATGGTGCGTTTTGCAGCCGCCGCCCACTGCAATGAATCTGAATAACTCCTCCTTTAGGGCGCAAGCAACTCCCCTCCCCCTTGCAGTCTTTCCAATTCACGATACAAAAAGACGGACAGGACAGGTTGCCTGACTTTCCGTCACTGCCACCCTTTGCCATCCTTACCCGTAGAAAGCCCTTTCATCATCCCCAAACCCTAATCTTTTCCCTTTCCTTCCCAGCCCCCAAACCCTGCCCTCTGTACCTTTCTCACCACCCGCTTCCCTTCTCCTGTCATCCCCCTACCACCCGGGAAAAAAAGAGATTGCCCCCTCCTTCCACTAGCCCACCCTCCCACCCAAAGAACAACTTCTTCTGCGCAGCTTGTTTTCTAGGCAGCAGCGCTATTGTGATGTCATCGGGGGGCATTGTGACAAGCCGCCAGTGTTCCGTCTCTTCATGTTGTGCACAGTTCAAACGGAAAATACATCAACAGGCAGACTACAGAAAAGCTTACTATCAAAGGTTAGAGGGGGGCTTTCTCAGAGGGCTTTTTACAGTTTTTCTATTCCCAATTAGCCGTTTAAGTGTACTTATTGAAAGTAGTAATTCTTTCATAGGCCGCCCTTTCTTAGTATTTGACGTTCCTTATATTGCGGTATGAGGCTTCGCAGTAGGTTGCAAACATTCATCACCCATGACTGTCCCCAATTGAGCTCAGAAGCTCAATGTCTATCATGACCTCTCTTTTAGAATGTCCAAGAGCAAGCAAACTATTCCTCCAGGAGAGGGCGCCAACAGACTACTAAAGAGATCATCATTACTCAAAGAAAACCCCAAAAACCAATGCATGATAGGAATAAACAGGTAACTTTCTTTGGAGTGGAAGCGGAGAGATCGCACCAGATGCCAATTCTAGATGTTATCACACCTGTGGTCACTGCAGCAGCAGGTGAATCCACTTTGTCCAAAAGGGATCTATTCCATTCAATTGCAAATGATCTAGATAAGACAGAGAACTGCAGCACGGGGACATAGCCGAGTTGGTCAGGTTGAGTGGTGATGAGTTTGCTATTTGGATGAATAAAGAAAGTCAAAAGTGTGAAAGATAAAAAACAAAAGGAGGAAGTGTGAAAAGTGAATGGGCCAAATTGAGGTGCATATGAAGACGTATGCTTTCTTCCAATTCATTAAATCGGGCTAATATGAATCAGGTGAATTGAGTTCTGCTTTTGGAAACTGGGTTAAGAAGGGGTGCACCGTTCCTGGAGGTACTGCAATACCAGGTCAATGCGTGGAGTGGACAGAGCAAGCTCTTTTTCCATCTCCCTGTTCTAAAAATCCATTTAATATATGGTCCCCAGATAGGGGACGTATCAGATATTAAACTGATAAGAACAGATACTACACTTGATCTTAGCCAAAAGGCCGAGAAGCGATAACCAGAATTGGTTTGGGCCTCGAGTGGCACCCTGGCCTATGCCGGACACATCTTAGGGAGAGAGAGCGAGAGGGAGACAAACCCACGCCTACACAAGACATTTTGTCACCCAAGCCAACCCTTGAAAAGGCTGCTTTGCAGAGCCAAAACAAGAAGAATGGTGCGTTTTGCAGCCGCCGCCCACTGCAATGAATCTGAATAACTCCTCCTTTAGGGCGCAAGCAACTCCCCTCCCCCTTGCAGTCTTTCCAATTCACGATACAAAAAGACGGACAGGACAGGTTGCCTGACTTTCCGTCACTGCCACCCTTTGCCATCCTTACCCGTAGAAAGCCCTTTCATCATCCCCAAACCCTAATCTTTTCCCTTTCCTTCCCAGCCCCCAAACCCTGCCCTCTGTACCTTTCTCACCACCCGCTTCCCTTCTCCTGTCATCCCCCTACCACCCGGGAAAAAAAGAGATTGCCCCCTCCTTCCACTAGCCCACCCTCCCACCCAAAGAACAACTTCTTCTGCGCAGCTTGTTTTCTAGGCAGCAGCGCTATTGTGATGTCATCGGGGGGCATTGTGACAAGCCGCCAGTGTTCCGTCTCTTCATGTTGTGCACAGTTCAAACGGAAAATACATCAACAGGCAGACTACAGAAAAGCTTACTATCAAAGGTTAGAGGGGGGCTTTCTCAGAGGGCTTTTTACAGTTTTTCTATTCCCAATTAGCCGTTTAAGTGTACTTATTGAAAGTAGTAATTCTTTCATAGGCCGCCCTTTCTTAGTATTTGACGTTCCTTATATTGCGGTATGAGGCTTCGCAGTAGGTTGCAAACATTCATCACCCATGACTGTCCCCAATTGAGCTCAGAAGCTCAATGTCTATCATGACCTCTCTTTTAGAATGTCCAAGAGCAAGCAAACTATTCCTCCAGGAGAGGGCGCCAACAGACTACTAAAGAGATCATCATTACTCAAAGAAAACCCCAAAAACCAATGCATGATAGGAATAAACAGGTAACTTTCTTTGGAGTGGAAGCGGAGAGATCGCACCAGATGCCAATTCTAGATGTTATCACACCTGTGGTCACTGCAGCAGCAGGTGAATCCACTTTGTCCAAAAGGGATCTATTCCATTCAATTGCAAATGATCTAGATAAGACAGAGAACTGCAGCACGGGGACATAGCCGAATTGGTCAGGTTGAGTGGTGATGAGTTTGCTATTTGGATGAATAAAGAAAGTCAAAAGTGTGAAAGATAAAAAACAAAAGGAGGAAGTGTGAAAAGTGAATGGGCCAAATTGAGGTGCATATGAAGACGTATGCTTTCTTCCAATTCATTAAATCGGGCTAATATGAATCAGGTGAATTGAGTTCTGCTTTTGGAAACTGGGTTAAGAAGGGGTGCACCGTTCCTGGAGGTACTGCAATACCAGGTCAATGCGTGGAGTGGACAGAGCAAGCTCTTTTTCCATCTCCCTGTTCTAAAAATCCATTTAATATATGGTCCCCAGATAGGGGACGTATCAGATATTAAACTGATAAGAACAGATACTACACTTGATCTTAGCCAAAAGGCCGAGAAGCGATAACCAGAATTGGTTTGGGCCTCGAGTGGCACCCTGGCCTATGCCGGACACATCTTAGGGAGAGAGAGCGAGAGGGAGACAAACCCACGCCTACACAAGACATTTTGTCACCCAAGCCAACCCTTGAAAAGGCTGCTTTGCAGAGCCAAAACAAGAAGAATGGTGCGTTTTGCAGCCGCCGCCCACTGCAATGAATCTGAATAACTCCTCCTTTAGGGCGCAAGCAACTCCCCTCCCCCTTGCAGTCTTTCCAATTCACGATACAAAAAGACGGACAGGACAGGTTGCCTGACTTTCCGTCACTGCCACCCTTTGCCATCCTTACCCGTAGAAAGCCCTTTCATCATCCCCAAACCCTAATCTTTTCCCTTTCCTTCCCAGCCCCCAAACCCTGCCCTCTGTACCTTTCTCACCACCCGCTTCCCTTCTCCTGTCATCCCCCTACCACCCGGGAAAAAAAGAGATTGCCCCCTCCTTCCACTAGCCCACCCTCCCACCCAAAGAACAACTTCTTCTGCGCAGCTTGTTTTCTAGGCAGCAGCGCTATTGTGATGTCATCGGGGGGCATTGTGACAAGCCGCCAGTGTTCCGTCTCTTCATGTTGTGCACAGTTCAAACGGAAAATACATCAACAGGCAGACTACAGAAAAGCTTACTATCAAAGGTTAGAGGGGGGCTTTCTCAGAGGGCTTTTTACAGTTTTTCTATTCCCAATTAGCCGTTTAAGTGTACTTATTGAAAGTAGTAATTCTTTCATAGGCCGCCCTTTCTTAGTATTTGACGTTCCTTATATTGCGGTATGAGGCTTCGCAGTAGGTTGCAAACATTCATCACCCATGACTGTCCCCAATTGAGCTCAGAAGCTCAATGTCTATCATGACCTCTCTTTTAGAATGTCCAAGAGCAAGCAAACTATTCCTCCAGGAGAGGGCGCCAACAGACTACTAAAGAGATCATCATTACTCAAAGAAAACCCCAAAAACCAATGCATGATAGGAATAAACAGGTAACTTTCTTTGGAGTGGAAGCGGAGAGATCGCACCAGATGCCAATTCTAGATGTTATCACACCTGTGGTCACTGCAGCAGCAGGTGAATCCACTTTGTCCAAAAGGGATCTATTCCATTCAATTGCAAATGATCTAGATAAGACAGAGAACTGCAGCACGGGGACATAGCCGAGTTGGTCAGGTTGAGTGGTGATGAGTTTGCTATTTGGATGAATAAAGAAAGTCAAAAGTGTGAAAGATAAAAAACAAAAGGAGGAAGTGTGAAAAGTGAATGGGCCAAATTGAGGTGCATATGAAGACGTATGCTTTCTTCCAATTCATTAAATCGGGCTAATATGAATCAGGTGAATTGAGTTCTGCTTTTGGAAACTGGGTTAAGAAGGGGTGCACCGTTCCTGGAGGTACTGCAATACCAGGTCAATGCGTGGAGTGGACAGAGCAAGCTCTTTTTCCATCTCCCTGTTCTAAAAATCCATTTAATATATGGTCCCCAGACAGGGGACGTATCAGATATTAAACTGATAAGAACAGATACTACACTTGATCTTAGCCAAAAGGCCGAGAAGCGATAACCAGAATTGGTTTGGGCCTCGAGTGGCACCCTGGCCTATGCCGGACACATCTTAGGGAGAGAGAGCGAGAGGGAGACAAACCCACGCCTACACAAGACATTTTGTCACCCAAGCCAACCCTTGAAAAGGCTGCTTTGCAGAGCCAAAACAAGAAGAATGGTGCGTTTTGCAGCCGCCGCCCACTGCAATGAATCTGAATAACTCCTCCTTTAGGGCGCAAGCAACTCCCCTCCCCCTTGCAGTCTTTCCAATTCACGATACAAAAAGACGGACAGGACAGGTTGCCTGACTTTCCGTCACTGCCACCCTTTGCCATCCTTACCCGTAGAAAGCCCTTTCATCATCCCCAAACCCTAATCTTTTCCCTTTCCTTCCCAGCCCCCAAACCCTGCCCTCTGTACCTTTCTCACCACCCGCTTCCCTTCTCCTGTCATCCCCCTACCACCCGGGAAAAAAAGAGATTGCCCCCTCCTTCCACTAGCCCACCCTCCCACCCAAAGAACAACTTCTTCTGCGCAGCTTGTTTTCTAGGCAGCAGCGCTATTGTGATGTCATCGGGGGGCATTGTGACAAGCCGCCAGTGTTCCGTCTCTTCATGTTGTGCACAGTTCAAACGGAAAATACATCAACAGGCAGACTACAGAAAAGCTTACTATCAAAGGTTAGAGGGGGGCTTTCTCAGAGGGCTTTTTACAGTTTTTCTATTCCCAATTAGCCGTTTAAGTGTACTTATTGAAAGTAGTAATTCTTTCATAGGCCGCCCTTTCTTAGTATTTGACGTTCCTTATATTGCGGTATGAGGCTTCGCAGTAGGTTGCAAACATTCATCACCCATGACTGTCCCCAATTGAGCTCAGAAGCTCAATGTCTATCATGACCTCTCTTTTAGAATGTCCAAGAGCAAGCAAACTATTCCTCCAGGAGAGGGCGCCAACAGACTACTAAAGAGATCATCATTACTCAAAGAAAACCCCAAAAACCAATGCATGATAGGAATAAACAGGTAACTTTCTTTGGAGTGGAAGCGGAGAGATCGCACCAGATGCCAATTCTAGATGTTATCACACCTGTGGTCACTGCAGCAGCAGGTGAATCCACTTTGTCCAAAAGGGATCTATTCCATTCAATTGCAAATGATCTAGATAAGACAGAGAACTGCAGCACGGGGACATAGCCGAGTTGGTCAGGTTGAGTGGTGATGAGTTTGCTATTTGGATGAATAAAGAAAGTCAAAAGTGTGAAAGATAAAAAACAAAAGGAGGAAGTGTGAAAAGTGAATGGGCCAAATTGAGGTGCATATGAAGACGTATGCTTTCTTCCAATTCATTAAATCGGGCTAATATGAATCAGGTGAATTGAGTTCTGCTTTTGGAAACTGGGTTAAGAAGGGGTGCACCGTTCCTGGAGGTACTGCAATACCAGGTCAATGCGTGGAGTGGACAGAGCAAGCTCTTTTTCCATCTCCCTGTTCTAAAAATCCATTTAATATATGGTCCCCAGATAGGGGACGTATCAGATATTAAACTGATAAGAACAGATACTACACTTGATCTTAGCCAAAAGGCCGAGAAGCGATAACCAGAATTGGTTTGGGCCTCGAGTGGCACCCTGGCCTATGCCGGACACATCTTAGGGAGAGAGAGCGAGAGGGAGACAAACCCACGCCTACACAAGACATTTTGTCACCCAAGCCAACCCTTGAAAAGGCTGCTTTGCAGAGCCAAAACAAGAAGAATGGTGCGTTTTGCAGCCGCCGCCCACTGCAATGAATCTGAATAACTCCTCCTTTAGGGCGCAAGCAACTCCCCTCCCCCTTGCAGTCTTTCCAATTCACGATACAAAAAGACGGACAGGACAGGTTGCCTGACTTTCCGTCACTGCCACCCTTTGCCATCCTTACCCGTAGAAAGCCCTTTCATCATCCCCAAACCCTAATCTTTTCCCTTTCCTTCCCAGCCCCCAAACCCTGCCCTCTGTACCTTTCTCACCACCCGCTTCCCTTCTCCTGTCATCCCCCTACCACCCGGGAAAAAAAGAGATTGCCCCCTCCTTCCACTAGCCCACCCTCCCACCCAAAGAACAACTTCTTCTGCGCAGCTTGTTTTCTAGGCAGCAGCGCTATTGTGATGTCATCGGGGGGCATTGTGACAAGCCGCCAGTGTTCCGTCTCTTCATGTTGTGCACAGTTCAAACGGAAAATACATCAACAGGCAGACTACAGAAAAGCTTACTATCAAAGGTTAGAGGGGGGCTTTCTCAGAGGGCTTTTTACAGTTTTTCTATTCCCAATTAGCCGTTTAAGTGTACTTATTGAAAGTAGTAATTCTTTCATAGGCCGCCCTTTCTTAGTATTTGACGTTCCTTATATTGCGGTATGAGGCTTCGCAGTAGGTTGCAAACATTCATCACCCATGACTGTCCCCAATTGAGCTCAGAAGCTCAATGTCTATCATGACCTCTCTTTTAGAATGTCCAAGAGCAAGCAAACTATTCCTCCAGGAGAGGGCGCCAACAGACTACTAAAGAGATCATCATTACTCAAAGAAAACCCCAAAAACCAATGCATGATAGGAATAAACAGGTAACTTTCTTTGGAGTGGAAGCGGAGAGATCGCACCAGATGCCAATTCTAGATGTTATCACACCTGTGGTCACTGCAGCAGCAGGTGAATCCACTTTGTCCAAAAGGGATCTATTCCATTCAATTGCAAATGATCTAGATAAGACAGAGAACTGCAGCACGGGGACATAGCCGAGTTGGTCAGGTTGAGTGGTGATGAGTTTGCTATTTGGATGAATAAAGAAAGTCAAAAGTGTGAAAGATAAAAAACAAAAGGAGGAAGTGTGAAAAGTGAATGGGCCAAATTGAGGTGCATATGAAGACGTATGCTTTCTTCCAATTCATTAAATCGGGCTAATATGAATCAGGTGAATTGAGTTCTGCTTTTGGAAACTGGGTTAAGAAGGGGTGCACCGTTCCTGGAGGTACTGCAATACCAGGTCAATGTGTGGAGTGGACAGAGCAAGCTCTTTTTCCATCTCCCTGTTCTAAAAATCCATTTAATATATGGTCCCCAGATAGGGGACGTATCAGATATTAAACTGATAAGAACAGATACTACACTTGATCTTAGCCAAAAGGCCGAGAAGCGATAACCAGAATTGGTTTGGGCCTCGAGTGGCACCCTGGCCTATGCCGGACACATCTTAGGGAGAGAGAGCGAGAGGGAGACAAACCCACGCCTACACAAGACATTTTGTCACCCAAGCCAACCCTTGAAAAGGCTGCTTTGCAGAGCCAAAACAAGAAGAATGGTGCGTTTTGCAGCCGCCGCCCACTGCAATGAATCTGAATAACTCCTCCTTTAGGGCGCAAGCAACTCCCCTCCCCCTTGCAGTCTTTCCAATTCACGATACAAAAAGACGGACAGGACAGGTTGCCTGACTTTCCGTCACTGCCACCCTTTGCCATCCTTACCCGTAGAAAGCCCTTTCATCATCCCCAAACCCTAATCTTTTCCCTTTCCTTCCCAGCCCCCAAACCCTGCCCTCTGTACCTTTCTCACCACCCGCTTCCCTTCTCCTGTCATCCCCCTACCACCCGGGAAAAAAAGAGATTGCCCCCTCCTTCCACTAGCCCACCCTCCCACCCAAAGAACAACTTCTTCTGCGCAGCTTGTTTTCTAGGCAGCAGCGCTATTGTGATGTCATCGGGGGGCATTGTGACAAGCCGCCAGTGTTCCGTCTCTTCATGTTGTGCACAGTTCAAACGGAAAATACATCAACAGGCAGACTACAGAAAAGCTTACTATCAAAGGTTAGAGGGGGGCTTTCTCAGAGGGCTTTTTACAGTTTTTCTATTCCCAATTAGCCGTTTAAGTGTACTTATTGAAAGTAGTAATTCTTTCATAGGCCGCCCTTTCTTAGTATTTGACGTTCCTTATATTGCGGTATGAGGCTTCGCAGTAGGTTGCAAACATTCATCACCCATGACTGTCCCCAATTGAGCTCAGAAGCTCAATGTCTATCATGACCTCTCTTTTAGAATGTCCAAGAGCAAGCAAACTATTCCTCCAGGAGAGGGCGCCAACAGACTACTAAAGAGATCATCATTACTCAAAGAAAACCCCAAAAACCAATGCATGATAGGAATAAACAGGTAACTTTCTTTGGAGTGGAAGCGGAGAGATCGCACCAGATGCCAATTCTAGATGTTATCACACCTGTGGTCACTGCAGCAGCAGGTGAATCCACTTTGTCCAAAAGGGATCTATTCCATTCAATTGCAAATGATCTAGATAAGACAGAGAACTGCAGCACGGGGACATAGCCGAGTTGGTCAGGTTGAGTGGTGATGAGTTTGCTATTTGGATGAATAAAGAAAGTCAAAAGTGTGAAAGATAAAAAACAAAAGGAGGAAGTGTGAAAAGTGAATGGGCCAAATTGAGGTGCATATGAAGACGTATGCTTTCTTCCAATTCATTAAATCGGGCTAATATGAATCAGGTGAATTGAGTTCTGCTTTTGGAAACTGGGTTAAGAAGGGGTGCACCGTTCCTGGAGGTACTGCAATACCAGGTCAATGCGTGGAGTGGACAGAGCAAGCTCTTTTTCCATCTCCCTGTTCTAAAAATCCATTTAATATATGGTCCCCAGATAGGGGACGTATCAGATATTAAACTGATAAGAACAGATACTACACTTGATCTTAGCCAAAAGGCCGAGAAGCGATAACCAGAATTGGTTTGGGCCTCGAGTGGCACCCTGGCCTATGCCGGACACATCTTAGGGAGAGAGAGCGAGAGGGAGACAAACCCACGCCTACACAAGACATTTTGTCACCCAAGCCAACCCTTGAAAAGGCTGCTTTGCAGAGCCAAAACAAGAAGAATGGTGCGTTTTGCAGCCGCCGCCCACTGCAATGAATCTGAATAACTCCTCCTTTAGGGCGCAAGCAACTCCCCTCCCCCTTGCAGTCTTTCCAATTCACGATACAAAAAGACGGACAGGACAGGTTGCCTGACTTTCCGTCACTGCCACCCTTTGCCATCCTTACCCGTAGAAAGCCCTTTCATCATCCCCAAACCCTAATCTTTTCCCTTTCCTTCCCAGCCCCCAAACCCTGCCCTCTGTACCTTTCTCACCACCCGCTTCCCTTCTCCTGTCATCCCCCTACCACCCGGGAAAAAAAGAGATTGCCCCCTCCTTCCACTAGCCCACCCTCCCACCCAAAGAACAACTTCTTCTGCGCAGCTTGTTTTCTAGGCAGCAGCGCTATTGTGATGTCATCGGGGGGCATTGTGACAAGCCGCCAGTGTTCCGTCTCTTCATGTTGTGCACAGTTCAAACGGAAAATACATCAACAGGCAGACTACAGAAAAGCTTACTATCAAAGGTTAGAGGGGGGCTTTCTCAGAGGGCTTTTTACAGTTTTTCTATTCCCAATTAGCCGTTTAAGTGTACTTATTGAAAGTAGTAATTCTTTCATAGGCCGCCCTTTCTTAGTATTTGACGTTCCTTATATTGCGGTATGAGGCTTCGCAGTAGGTTGCAAACATTCATCACCCATGACTGTCCCCAATTGAGCTCAGAAGCTCAATGTCTATCATGACCTCTCTTTTAGAATGTCCAAGAGCAAGCAAACTATTCCTCCAGGAGAGGGCGCCAACAGACTACTAAAGAGATCATCATTACTCAAAGAAAACCCCAAAAACCAATGCATGATAGGAATAAACAGGTAACTTTCTTTGGAGTGGAAGCGGAGAGATCGCACCAGATGCCAATTCTAGATGTTATCACACCTGTGGTCACTGCAGCAGCAGGTGAATCCACTTTGTCCAAAAGGGATCTATTCCATTCAATTGCAAATGATCTAGATAAGACAGAGAACTGCAGCACGGGGACATAGCCGAGTTGGTCAGGTTGAGTGGTGATGAGTTTGCTATTTGGATGAATAAAGAAAGTCAAAAGTGTGAAAGATAAAAAACAAAAGGAGGAAGTGTGAAAAGTGAATGGGCCAAATTGAGGTGCATATGAAGACGTATGCTTTCTTCCAATTCATTAAATCGGGCTAATATGAATCAGGTGAATTGAGTTCTGCTTTTGGAAACTGGGTTAAGAAGGGGTGCACCGTTCCTGGAGGTACTGCAATACCAGGTCAATGCGTGGAGTGGACAGAGCAAGCTCTTTTTCCATCTCCCTGTTCTAAAAATCCATTTAATATATGGTCCCCAGATAGGGGACGTATCAGATATTAAACTGATAAGAACAGATACTACACTTGATCTTAGCCAAAAGGCCGAGAAGCGATAACCAGAATTGGTTTGGGCCTCGAGTGGCACCCTGGCCTATGCCGGACACATCTTAGGGAGAGAGAGCGAGAGGGAGACAAACCCACGCCTACACAAGACATTTTGTCACCCAAGCCAACCCTTGAAAAGGCTGCTTTGCAGAGCCAAAACAAGAAGAATGGTGCGTTTTGCAGCCGCCGCCCACTGCAATGAATCTGAATAACTCCTCCTTTAGGGCGCAAGCAACTCCCCTCCCCCTTGCAGTCTTTCCAATTCACGATACAAAAAGACGGACAGGACAGGTTGCCTGACTTTCCGTCACTGCCACCCTTTGCCATCCTTACCCGTAGAAAGCCCTTTCATCATCCCCAAACCCTAATCTTTTCCCTTTCCTTCCCAGCCCCCAAACCCTGCCCTCTGTACCTTTCTCACCACCCGCTTCCCTTCTCCTGTCATCCCCCTACCACCCGGGAAAAAAAGAGATTGCCCCCTCCTTCCACTAGCCCACCCTCCCACCCAAAGAACAACTTCTTCTGCGCAGCTTGTTTTCTAGGCAGCAGCGCTATTGTGATGTCATCGGGGGGCATTGTGACAAGCCGCCAGTGTTCCGTCTCTTCATGTTGTGCACAGTTCAAACGGAAAATACATCAACAGGCAGACTACAGAAAAGCTTACTATCAAAGGTTAGAGGGGGGCTTTCTCAGAGGGCTTTTTACAGTTTTTCTATTCCCAATTAGCCGTTTAAGTGTACTTATTGAAAGTAGTAATTCTTTCATAGGCCGCCCTTTCTTAGTATTTGACGTTCCTTATATTGCGGTATGAGGCTTCGCAGTAGGTTGCAAACATTCATCACCCATGACTGTCCCCAATTGAGCTCAGAAGCTCAATGTCTATCATGACCTCTCTTTTAGAATGTCCAAGAGCAAGCAAACTATTCCTCCAGGAGAGGGCGCCAACAGACTACTAAAGAGATCATCATTACTCAAAGAAAACCCCAAAAACCAATGCATGATAGGAATAAACAGGTAACTTTCTTTGGAGTGGAAGCGGAGAGATCGCACCAGATGCCAATTCTAGATGTTATCACACCTGTGGTCACTGCAGCAGCAGGTGAATCCACTTTGTCCAAAAGGGATCTATTCCATTCAATTGCAAATGATCTAGATAAGACAGAGAACTGCAGCACGGGGACATAGCCGAGTTGGTCAGGTTGAGTGGTGATGAGTTTGCTATTTGGATGAATAAAGAAAGTCAAAAGTGTGAAAGATAAAAAACAAAAGGAGGAAGTGTGAAAAGTGAATGGGCCAAATTGAGGTGCATATGAAGACGTATGCTTTCTTCCAATTCATTAAATCGGGCTAATATGAATCAGGTGAATTGAGTTCTGCTTTTGGAAACTGGGTTAAGAAGGGGTGCACCGTTCCTGGAGGTACTGCAATACCAGGTCAATGCGTGGAGTGGACAGAGCAAGCTCTTTTTCCATCTCCCTGTTCTAAAAATCCATTTAATATATGGTCCCCAGATAGGGGACGTATCAGATATTAAACTGATAAGAACAGATACTACACTTGATCTTAGCCAAAAGGCCGAGAAGCGATAACCAGAATTGGTTTGGGCCTCGAGTGGCACCCTGGCCTATGCCGGACACATCTTAGGGAGAGAGAGCGAGAGGGAGACAAACCCACGCCTACACAAGACATTTTGTCACCCAAGCCAACCCTTGAAAAGGCTGCTTTGCAGAGCCAAAACAAGAAGAATGGTGCGTTTTGCAGCCGCCGCCCACTGCAATGAATCTGAATAACTCCTCCTTTAGGGCGCAAGCAACTCCCCTCCCCCTTGCAGTCTTTCCAATTCACGATACAAAAAGACGGACAGGACAGGTTGCCTGACTTTCCGTCACTGCCACCCTTTGCCATCCTTACCCGTAGAAAGCCCTTTCATCATCCCCAAACCCTAATCTTTTCCCTTTCCTTCCCAGCCCCCAAACCCTGCCCTCTGTACCTTTCTCACCACCCGCTTCCCTTCTCCTGTCATCCCCCTACCACCCGGGAAAAAAAGAGATTGCCCCCTCCTTCCACTAGCCCACCCTCCCACCCAAAGAACAACTTCTTCTGCGCAGCTTGTTTTCTAGGCAGCAGCGCTATTGTGATGTCATCGGGGGGCATTGTGACAAGCCGCCAGTGTTCCGTCTCTTCATGTTGTGCACAGTTCAAACGGAAAATACATCAACAGGCAGACTACAGAAAAGCTTACTATCAAAGGTTAGAGGGGGGCTTTCTCAGAGGGCTTTTTACAGTTTTTCTATTCCCAATTAGCCGTTTAAGTGTACTTATTGAAAGTAGTAATTCTTTCATAGGCCGCCCTTTCTTAGTATTTGACGTTCCTTATATTGCGGTATGAGGCTTCGCAGTAGGTTGCAAACATTCATCACCCATGACTGTCCCCAATTGAGCTCAGAAGCTCAATGTCTATCATGACCTCTCTTTTAGAATGTCCAAGAGCAAGCAAACTATTCCTCCAGGAGAGGGCGCCAACAGACTACTAAAGAGATCATCATTACTCAAAGAAAACCCCAAAAACCAATGCATGATAGGAATAAACAGGTAACTTTCTTTGGAGTGGAAGCGGAGAGATCGCACCAGATGCCAATTCTAGATGTTATCACACCTGTGGTCACTGCAGCAGCAGGTGAATCCACTTTGTCCAAAAGGGATCTATTCCATTCAATTGCAAATGATCTAGATAAGACAGAGAACTGCAGCACGGGGACATAGCCGAATTGGTCAGGTTGAGTGGTGATGAGTTTGCTATTTGGATGAATAAAGAAAGTCAAAAGTGTGAAAGATAAAAAACAAAAGGAGGAAGTGTGAAAAGTGAATGGGCCAAATTGAGGTGCATATGAAGACGTATGCTTTCTTCCAATTCATTAAATCGGGCTAATATGAATCAGGTGAATTGAGTTCTGCTTTTGGAAACTGGGTTAAGAAGGGGTGCACCGTTCCTGGAGGTACTGCAATACCAGGTCAATGCGTGGAGTGGACAGAGCAAGCTCTTTTTCCATCTCCCTGTTCTAAAAATCCATTTAATATATGGTCCCCAGATAGGGGACGTATCAGATATTAAACTGATAAGAACAGATACTACACTTGATCTTAGCCAAAAGGCCGAGAAGCGATAACCAGAATTGGTTTGGGCCTCGAGTGGCACCCTGGCCTATGCCGGACACATCTTAGGGAGAGAGAGCGAGAGGGAGACAAACCCACGCCTACACAAGACATTTTGTCACCCAAGCCAACCCTTGAAAAGGCTGCTTTGCAGAGCCAAAACAAGAAGAATGGTGCGTTTTGCAGCCGCCGCCCACTGCAATGAATCTGAATAACTCCTCCTTTAGGGCGCAAGCAACTCCCCTCCCCCTTGCAGTCTTTCCAATTCACGATACAAAAAGACGGACAGGACAGGTTGCCTGACTTTCCGTCACTGCCACCCTTTGCCATCCTTACCCGTAGAAAGCCCTTTCATCATCCCCAAACCCTAATCTTTTCCCTTTCCTTCCCAGCCCCCAAACCCTGCCCTCTGTACCTTTCTCACCACCCGCTTCCCTTCTCCTGTCATCCCCCTACCACCCGGGAAAAAAAGAGATTGCCCCCTCCTTCCACTAGCCCACCCTCCCACCCAAAGAACAACTTCTTCTGCGCAGCTTGTTTTCTAGGCAGCAGCGCTATTGTGATGTCATCGGGGGGCATTGTGACAAGCCGCCAGTGTTCCGTCTCTTCATGTTGTGCACAGTTCAAACGGAAAATACATCAACAGGCAGACTACAGAAAAGCTTACTATCAAAGGTTAGAGGGGGGCTTTCTCAGAGGGCTTTTTACAGTTTTTCTATTCCCAATTAGCCGTTTAAGTGTACTTATTGAAAGTAGTAATTCTTTCATAGGCCGCCCTTTCTTAGTATTTGACGTTCCTTATATTGCGGTATGAGGCTTCGCAGTAGGTTGCAAACATTCATCACCCATGACTGTCCCCAATTGAGCTCAGAAGCTCAATGTCTATCATGACCTCTCTTTTAGAATGTCCAAGAGCAAGCAAACTATTCCTCCAGGAGAGGGCGCCAACAGACTACTAAAGAGATCATCATTACTCAAAGAAAACCCCAAAAACCAATGCATGATAGGAATAAACAGGTAACTTTCTTTGGAGTGGAAGCGGAGAGATCGCACCAGATGCCAATTCTAGATGTTATCACACCTGTGGTCACTGCAGCAGCAGGTGAATCCACTTTGTCCAAAAGGGATCTATTCCATTCAATTGCAAATGATCTAGATAAGACAGAGAACTGCAGCACGGGGACATAGCCGAGTTGGTCAGGTTGAGTGGTGATGAGTTTGCTATTTGGATGAATAAAGAAAGTCAAAAGTGTGAAAGATAAAAAACAAAAGGAGGAAGTGTGAAAAGTGAATGGGCCAAATTGAGGTGCATATGAAGACGTATGCTTTCTTCCAATTCATTAAATCGGGCTAATATGAATCAGGTGAATTGAGTTCTGCTTTTGGAAACTGGGTTAAGAAGGGGTGCACCGTTCCTGGAGGTACTGCAATACCAGGTCAATGCGTGGAGTGGACAGAGCAAGCTCTTTTTCCATCTCCCTGTTCTAAAAATCCATTTAATATATGGTCCCCAGATAGGGGACGTATCAGATATTAAACTGATAAGAACAGATACTACACTTGATCTTAGCCAAAAGGCCGAGAAGCGATAACCAGAATTGGTTTGGGCCTCGAGTGGCACCCTGGCCTATGCCGGACACATCTTAGGGAGAGAGAGCGAGAGGGAGACAAACCCACGCCTACACAAGACATTTTGTCACCCAAGCCAACCCTTGAAAAGGCTGCTTTGCAGAGCCAAAACAAGAAGAATGGTGCGTTTTGCAGCCGCCGCCCACTGCAATGAATCTGAATAACTCCTCCTTTAGGGCGCAAGCAACTCCCCTCCCCCTTGCAGTCTTTCCAATTCACGATACAAAAAGACGGACAGGACAGGTTGCCTGACTTTCCGTCACTGCCACCCTTTGCCATCCTTACCCGTAGAAAGCCCTTTCATCATCCCCAAACCCTAATCTTTTCCCTTTCCTTCCCAGCCCCCAAACCCTGCCCTCTGTACCTTTCTCACCACCCGCTTCCCTTCTCCTGTCATCCCCCTACCACCCGGGAAAAAAAGAGATTGCCCCCTCCTTCCACTAGCCCACCCTCCCACCCAAAGAACAACTTCTTCTGCGCAGCTTGTTTTCTAGGCAGCAGCGCTATTGTGATGTCATCGGGGGGCATTGTGACAAGCCGCCAGTGTTCCGTCTCTTCATGTTGTGCACAGTTCAAACGGAAAATACATCAACAGGCAGACTACAGAAAAGCTTACTATCAAAGGTTAGAGGGGGGCTTTCTCAGAGGGCTTTTTACAGTTTTTCTATTCCCAATTAGCCGTTTAAGTGTACTTATTGAAAGTAGTAATTCTTTCATAGGCCGCCCTTTCTTAGTATTTGACGTTCCTTATATTGCGGTATGAGGCTTCGCAGTAGGTTGCAAACATTCATCACCCATGACTGTCCCCAATTGAGCTCAGAAGCTCAATGTCTATCATGACCTCTCTTTTAGAATGTCCAAGAGCAAGCAAACTATTCCTCCAGGAGAGGGCGCCAACAGACTACTAAAGAGATCATCATTACTCAAAGAAAACCCCAAAAACCAATGCATGATAGGAATAAACAGGTAACTTTCTTTGGAGTGGAAGCGGAGAGATCGCACCAGATGCCAATTCTAGATGTTATCACACCTGTGGTCACTGCAGCAGCAGGTGAATCCACTTTGTCCAAAAGGGATCTATTCCATTCAATTGCAAATGATCTAGATAAGACAGAGAACTGCAGCACGGGGACATAGCCGAGTTGGTCAGGTTGAGTGGTGATGAGTTTGCTATTTGGATGAATAAAGAAAGTCAAAAGTGTGAAAGATAAAAAACAAAAGGAGGAAGTGTGAAAAGTGAATGGGCCAAATTGAGGTGCATATGAAGACGTATGCTTTCTTCCAATTCATTAAATCGGGCTAATATGAATCAGGTGAATTGAGTTCTGCTTTTGGAAACTGGGTTAAGAAGGGGTGCACCGTTCCTGGAGGTACTGCAATACCAGGTCAATGCGTGGAGTGGACAGAGCAAGCTCTTTTTCCATCTCCCTGTTCTAAAAATCCATTTAATATATGGTCCCCAGATAGGGGACGTATCAGATATTAAACTGATAAGAACAGATACTACACTTGATCTTAGCCAAAAGGCCGAGAAGCGATAACCAGAATTGGTTTGGGCCTCGAGTGGCACCCTGGCCTATGCCGGACACATCTTAGGGAGAGAGAGCGAGAGGGAGACAAACCCACGCCTACACAAGACATTTTGTCACCCAAGCCAACCCTTGAAAAGGCTGCTTTGCAGAGCCAAAACAAGAAGAATGGTGCGTTTTGCAGCCGCCGCCCACTGCAATGAATCTGAATAACTCCTCCTTTAGGGCGCAAGCAACTCCCCTCCCCCTTGCAGTCTTTCCAATTCACGATACAAAAAGACGGACAGGACAGGTTGCCTGACTTTCCGTCACTGCCACCCTTTGCCATCCTTACCCGTAGAAAGCCCTTTCATCATCCCCAAACCCTAATCTTTTCCCTTTCCTTCCCAGCCCCCAAACCCTGCCCTCTGTACCTTTCTCACCACCCGCTTCCCTTCTCCTGTCATCCCCCTACCACCCGGGAAAAAAAGAGATTGCCCCCTCCTTCCACTAGCCCACCCTCCCACCCAAAGAACAACTTCTTCTGCGCAGCTTGTTTTCTAGGCAGCAGCGCTATTGTGATGTCATCGGGGGGCATTGTGACAAGCCGCCAGTGTTCCGTCTCTTCATGTTGTGCACAGTTCAAACGGAAAATACATCAACAGGCAGACTACAGAAAAGCTTACTATCAAAGGTTAGAGGGGGGCTTTCTCAGAGGGCTTTTTACAGTTTTTCTATTCCCAATTAGCCGTTTAAGTGTACTTATTGAAAGTAGTAATTCTTTCATAGGCCGCCCTTTCTTAGTATTTGACGTTCCTTATATTGCGGTATGAGGCTTCGCAGTAGGTTGCAAACATTCATCACCCATGACTGTCCCCAATTGAGCTCAGAAGCTCAATGTCTATCATGACCTCTCTTTTAGAATGTCCAAGAGCAAGCAAACTATTCCTCCAGGAGAGGGCGCCAACAGACTACTAAAGAGATCATCATTACTCAAAGAAAACCCCAAAAACCAATGCATGATAGGAATAAACAGGTAACTTTCTTTGGAGTGGAAGCGGAGAGATCGCACCAGATGCCAATTCTAGATGTTATCACACCTGTGGTCACTGCAGCAGCAGGTGAATCCACTTTGTCCAAAAGGGATCTATTCCATTCAATTGCAAATGATCTAGATAAGACAGAGAACTGCAGCACGGGGACATAGCCGAGTTGGTCAGGTTGAGTGGTGATGAGTTTGCTATTTGGATGAATAAAGAAAGTCAAAAGTGTGAAAGATAAAAAACAAAAGGAGGAAGTGTGAAAAGTGAATGGGCCAAATTGAGGTGCATATGAAGACGTATGCTTTCTTCCAATCATTAAATCGGGCTAATATGAATCAGGTGAATTGAGTTCTGCTTTTGGAAACTGGGTTAAGAAGGGGTGCACCGTTCCTGGAGGTACTGCAATACCAGGTCAATGCGTGGAGTGGACAGAGCAAGCTCTTTTTCCATCTCCCTGTTCTAAAAATCCATTTAATATATGGTCCCCAGATAGGGGACGTATCAGATATTAAACTGATAAGAACAGATACTACACTTGATCTTAGCCAAAAGGCCGAGAAGCGATAACCAGAATTGGTTTGGGCCTCGAGTGGCACCCTGGCCTATGCCGGACACATCTTAGGGAGAGAGAGCGAGAGGGAGACAAACCCACGCCTACACAAGACATTTTGTCACCCAAGCCAACCCTTGAAAAGGCTGCTTTGCAGAGCCAAAACAAGAAGAATGGTGCGTTTTGCAGCCGCCGCCCACTGCAATGAATCTGAATAACTCCTCCTTTAGGGCGCAAGCAACTCCCCTCCCCCTTGCAGTCTTTCCAATTCACGATACAAAAAGACGGACAGGACAGGTTGCCTGACTTTCCGTCACTGCCACCCTTTGCCATCCTTACCCGTAGAAAGCCCTTTCATCATCCCCAAACCCTAATCTTTTCCCTTTCCTTCCCAGCCCCCAAACCCTGCCCTCTGTACCTTTCTCACCACCCGCTTCCCTTCTCCTGTCATCCCCCTACCACCCGGGAAAAAAAGAGATTGCCCCCTCCTTCCACTAGCCCACCCTCCCACCCAAAGAACAACTTCTTCTGCGCAGCTTGTTTTCTAGGCAGCAGCGCTATTGTGATGTCATCGGGGGGCATTGTGACAAGCCGCCAGTGTTCCGTCTCTTCATGTTGTGCACAGTTCAAACGGAAAATACATCAACAGGCAGACTACAGAAAAGCTTACTATCAAAGGTTAGAGGGGGGCTTTCTCAGAGGGCTTTTTACAGTTTTTCTATTCCCAATTAGCCGTTTAAGTGTACTTATTGAAAGTAGTAATTCTTTCATAGGCCGCCCTTTCTTAGTATTTGACGTTCCTTATATTGCGGTATGAGGCTTCGCAGTAGGTTGCAAACATTCATCACCCATGACTGTCCCCAATTGAGCTCAGAAGCTCAATGTCTATCATGACCTCTCTTTTAGAATGTCCAAGAGCAAGCAAACTATTCCTCCAGGAGAGGGCGCCAACAGACTACTAAAGAGATCATCATTACTCAAAGAAAACCCCAAAAACCAATGCATGATAGGAATAAACAGGTAACTTTCTTTGGAGTGGAAGCGGAGAGATCGCACCAGATGCCAATTCTAGATGTTATCACACCTGTGGTCACTGCAGCAGCAGGTGAATCCACTTTGTCCAAAAGGGATCTATTCCATTCAATTGCAAATGATCTAGATAAGACAGAGAACTGCAGCACGGGGACATAGCCGAGTTGGTCAGGTTGAGTGGTGATGAGTTTGCTATTTGGATGAATAAAGAAAGTCAAAAGTGTGAAAGATAAAAAACAAAAGGAGGAAGTGTGAAAAGTGAATGGGCCAAATTGAGGTGCATATGAAGACGTATGCTTTCTTCCAATTCATTAAATCGGGCTAATATGAATCAGGTGAATTGAGTTCTGCTTTTGGAAACTGGGTTAAGAAGGGGTGCACCGTTCCTGGAGGTACTGCAATACCAGGTCAATGCGTGGAGTGGACAGAGCAAGCTCTTTTTCCATCTCCCTGTTCTAAAAATCCATTTAATATATGGTCCCCAGATAGGGGACGTATCAGATATTAAACTGATAAGAACAGATACTACACTTGATCTTAGCCAAAAGGCCGAGAAGCGATAACCAGAATTGGTTTGGGCCTCGAGTGGCACCCTGGCCTATGCCGGACACATCTTAGGGAGAGAGAGCGAGAGGGAGACAAACCCACGCCTACACAAGACATTTTGTCACCCAAGCCAACCCTTGAAAAGGCTGCTTTGCAGAGCCAAAACAAGAAGAATGGTGCGTTTTGCAGCCGCCGCCCACTGCAATGAATCTGAATAACTCCTCCTTTAGGGCGCAAGCAACTCCCCTCCCCCTTGCAGTCTTTCCAATTCACGATACAAAAAGACGGACAGGACAGGTTGCCTGACTTTCCGTCACTGCCACCCTTTGCCATCCTTACCCGTAGAAAGCCCTTTCATCATCCCCAAACCCTAATCTTTTCCCTTTCCTTCCCAGCCCCCAAACCCTGCCCTCTGTACCTTTCTCACCACCCGCTTCCCTTCTCCTGTCATCCCCCTACCACCCGGGAAAAAAAGAGATTGCCCCCTCCTTCCACTAGCCCACCCTCCCACCCAAAGAACAACTTCTTCTGCGCAGCTTGTTTTCTAGGCAGCAGCGCTATTGTGATGTCATCGGGGGGCATTGTGACAAGCCGCCAGTGTTCCGTCTCTTCATGTTGTGCACAGTTCAAACGGAAAATACATCAACAGGCAGACTACAGAAAAGCTTACTATCAAAGGTTAGAGGGGGGCTTTCTCAGAGGGCTTTTTACAGTTTTTCTATTCCCAATTAGCCGTTTAAGTGTACTTATTGAAAGTAGTAATTCTTTCATAGGCCGCCCTTTCTTAGTATTTGACGTTCCTTATATTGCGGTATGAGGCTTCGCAGTAGGTTGCAAACATTCATCACCCATGACTGTCCCCAATTGAGCTCAGAAGCTCAATGTCTATCATGACCTCTCTTTTAGAATGTCCAAGAGCAAGCAAACTATTCCTCCAGGAGAGGGCGCCAACAGACTACTAAAGAGATCATCATTACTCAAAGAAAACCCCAAAAACCAATGCATGATAGGAATAAACAGGTAACTTTCTTTGGAGTGGAAGCGGAGAGATCGCACCAGATGCCAATTCTAGATGTTATCACACCTGTGGTCACTGCAGCAGCAGGTGAATCCACTTTGTCCAAAAGGGATCTATTCCATTCAATTGCAAATGATCTAGATAAGACAGAGAACTGCAGCACGGGGACATAGCCGAGTTGGTCAGGTTGAGTGGTGATGAGTTTGCTATTTGGATGAATAAAGAAAGTCAAAAGTGTGAAAGATAAAAAACAAAAGGAGGAAGTGTGAAAAGTGAATGGGCCAAATTGAGGTGCATATGAAGACGTATGCTTTCTTCCAATTCATTAAATCGGGCTAATATGAATCAGGTGAATTGAGTTCTGCTTTTGGAAACTGGGTTAAGAAGGGGTGCACCGTTCCTGGAGGTACTGCAATACCAGGTCAATGCGTGGAGTGGACAGAGCAAGCTCTTTTTCCATCTCCCTGTTCTAAAAATCCATTTAATATATGGTCCCCAGATAGGGGACGTATCAGATATTAAACTGATAAGAACAGATACTACACTTGATCTTAGCCAAAAGGCCGAGAAGCGATAACCAGAATTGGTTTGGGCCTCGAGTGGCACCCTGGCCTATGCCGGACACATCTTAGGGAGAGAGAGCGAGAGGGAGACAAACCCACGCCTACACAAGACATTTTGTCACCCAAGCCAACCCTTGAAAAGGCTGCTTTGCAGAGCCAAAACAAGAAGAATGGTGCGTTTTGCAGCCGCCGCCCACTGCAATGAATCTGAATAACTCCTCCTTTAGGGCGCAAGCAACTCCCCTCCCCCTTGCAGTCTTTCCAATTCACGATACAAAAAGACGGACAGGACAGGTTGCCTGACTTTCCGTCACTGCCACCCTTTGCCATCCTTACCCGTAGAAAGCCCTTTCATCATCCCCAAACCCTAATCTTTTCCCTTTCCTTCCCAGCCCCCAAACCCTGCCCTCTGTACCTTTCTCACCACCCGCTTCCCTTCTCCTGTCATCCCCCTACCACCCGGGAAAAAAAGAGATTGCCCCCTCCTTCCACTAGCCCACCCTCCCACCCAAAGAACAACTTCTTCTGCGCAGCTTGTTTTCTAGGCAGCAGCGCTATTGTGATGTCATCGGGGGGCATTGTGACAAGCCGCCAGTGTTCCGTCTCTTCATGTTGTGCACAGTTCAAACGGAAAATACATCAACAGGCAGACTACAGAAAAGCTTACTATCAAAGGTTAGAGGGGGGCTTTCTCAGAGGGCTTTTTACAGTTTTTCTATTCCCAATTAGCCGTTTAAGTGTACTTATTGAAAGTAGTAATTCTTTCATAGGCCGCCCTTTCTTAGTATTTGACGTTCCTTATATTGCGGTATGAGGCTTCGCAGTAGGTTGCAAACATTCATCACCCATGACTGTCCCCAATTGAGCTCAGAAGCTCAATGTCTATCATGACCTCTCTTTTAGAATGTCCAAGAGCAAGCAAACTATTCCTCCAGGAGAGGGCGCCAACAGACTACTAAAGAGATCATCATTACTCAAAGAAAACCCCAAAAACCAATGCATGATAGGAATAAACAGGTAACTTTCTTTGGAGTGGAAGCGGAGAGATCGCACCAGATGCCAATTCTAGATGTTATCACACCTGTGGTCACTGCAGCAGCAGGTGAATCCACTTTGTCCAAAAGGGATCTATTCCATTCAATTGCAAATGATCTAGATAAGACAGAGAACTGCAGCACGGGGACATAGCCGAGTTGGTCAGGTTGAGTGGTGATGAGTTTGCTATTTGGATGAATAAAGAAAGTCAAAAGTGTGAAAGATAAAAAACAAAAGGAGGAAGTGTGAAAAGTGAATGGGCCAAATTGAGGTGCATATGAAGACGTATGCTTTCTTCCAATTCATTAAATCGGGCTAATATGAATCAGGTGAATTGAGTTCTGCTTTTGGAAACTGGGTTAAGAAGGGGTGCACCGTTCCTGGAGGTACTGCAATACCAGGTCAATGCGTGGAGTGGACAGAGCAAGCTCTTTTTCCATCTCCCTGTTCTAAAAATCCATTTAATATATGGTCCCCAGATAGGGGACGTATCAGATATTAAACTGATAAGAACAGATACTACACTTGATCTTAGCCAAAAGGCCGAGAAGCGATAACCAGAATTGGTTTGGGCCTCGAGTGGCACCCTGGCCTATGCCGGACACATCTTAGGGAGAGAGAGCGAGAGGGAGACAAACCCACGCCTACACAAGACATTTTGTCACCCAAGCCAACCCTTGAAAAGGCTGCTTTGCAGAGCCAAAACAAGAAGAATGGTGCGTTTTGCAGCCGCCGCCCACTGCAATGAATCTGAATAACTCCTCCTTTAGGGCGCAAGCAACTCCCCTCCCCCTTGCAGTCTTTCCAATTCACGATACAAAAAGACGGACAGGACAGGTTGCCTGACTTTCCGTCACTGCCACCCTTTGCCATCCTTACCCGTAGAAAGCCCTTTCATCATCCCCAAACCCTAATCTTTTCCCTTTCCTTCCCAGCCCCCAAACCCTGCCCTCTGTACCTTTCTCACCACCCGCTTCCCTTCTCCTGTCATCCCCCTACCACCCGGGAAAAAAAGAGATTGCCCCCTCCTTCCACTAGCCCACCCTCCCACCCAAAGAACAACTTCTTCTGCGCAGCTTGTTTTCTAGGCAGCAGCGCTATTGTGATGTCATCGGGGGGCATTGTGACAAGCCGCCAGTGTTCCGTCTCTTCATGTTGTGCACAGTTCAAACGGAAAATACATCAACAGGCAGACTACAGAAAAGCTTACTATCAAAGGTTAGAGGGGGGCTTTCTCAGAGGGCTTTTTACAGTTTTTCTATTCCCAATTAGCCGTTTAAGTGTACTTATTGAAAGTAGTAATTCTTTCATAGGCCGCCCTTTCTTAGTATTTGACGTTCCTTATATTGCGGTATGAGGCTTCGCAGTAGGTTGCAAACATTCATCACCCATGACTGTCCCCAATTGAGCTCAGAAGCTCAATGTCTATCATGACCTCTCTTTTAGAATGTCCAAGAGCAAGCAAACTATTCCTCCAGGAGAGGGCGCCAACAGACTACTAAAGAGATCATCATTACTCAAAGAAAACCCCAAAAACCAATGCATGATAGGAATAAACAGGTAACTTTCTTTGGAGTGGAAGCGGAGAGATCGCACCAGATGCCAATTCTAGATGTTATCACACCTGTGGTCACTGCAGCAGCAGGTGAATCCACTTTGTCCAAAAGGGATCTATTCCATTCAATTGCAAATGATCTAGATAAGACAGAGAACTGCAGCACGGGGACATAGCCGAGTTGGTCAGGTTGAGTGGTGATGAGTTTGCTATTTGGATGAATAAAGAAAGTCAAAAGTGTGAAAGATAAAAAACAAAAGGAGGAAGTGTGAAAAGTGAATGGGCCAAATTGAGGTGCATATGAAGACGTATGCTTTCTTCCAATTCATTAAATCGGGCTAATATGAATCAGGTGAATTGAGTTCTGCTTTTGGAAACTGGGTTAAGAAGGGGTGCACCGTTCCTGGAGGTACTGCAATACCAGGTCAATGCGTGGAGTGGACAGAGCAAGCTCTTTTTCCATCTCCCTGTTCTAAAAATCCATTTAATATATGGTCCCCAGATAGGGGACGTATCAGATATTAAACTGATAAGAACAGATACTACACTTGATCTTAGCCAAAAGGCCGAGAAGCGATAACCAGAATTGGTTTGGGCCTCGAGTGGCACCCTGGCCTATGCCGGACACATCTTAGGGAGAGAGAGCGAGAGGGAGACAAACCCACGCCTACACAAGACATTTTGTCACCCAAGCCAACCCTTGAAAAGGCTGCTTTGCAGAGCCAAAACAAGAAGAATGGTGCGTTTTGCAGCCGCCGCCCACTGCAATGAATCTGAATAACTCCTCCTTTAGGGCGCAAGCAACTCCCCTCCCCCTTGCAGTCTTTCCAA
Organism: Anomaloglossus baeobatrachus; assembly: GCF_048569485.1. Taxonomy (NCBI): domain Eukaryota; kingdom Metazoa; phylum Chordata; class Amphibia; order Anura; family Aromobatidae; genus Anomaloglossus; species Anomaloglossus baeobatrachus. The sequence goes on along the minus strand of NW_027445208.1, from coordinate 18,613 downwards.
TTCACGATACAAAAAGACGGACAGGACAGGTTGCCTGACTTTCCGTCACTGCCACCCTTTGCCATCCTTACCCGTAGAAAGCCCTTTCATCATCCCCAAACCCTAATCTTTTCCCTTTCCTTCCCAGCCCCCAAACCCTGCCCTCTGTACCTTTCTCACCACCCGCTTCCCTTCTCCTGTCATCCCCCTACCACCCGGGAAAAAAAGAGATTGCCCCCTCCTTCCACTAGCCCACCCTCCCACCCAAAGAACAACTTCTTCTGCGCAGCTTGTTTTCTAGGCAGCAGCGCTATTGTGATGTCATCGGGGGGCATTGTGACAAGCCGCCAGTGTTCCGTCTCTTCATGTTGTGCACAGTTCAAACGGAAAATACATCAACAGGCAGACTACAGAAAAGCTTACTATCAAAGGTTAGAGGGGGGCTTTCTCAGAGGGCTTTTTACAGTTTTTCTATTCCCAATTAGCCGTTTAAGTGTACTTATTGAAAGTAGTAATTCTTTCATAGGCCGCCCTTTCTTAGTATTTGACGTTCCTTATATTGCGGTATGAGGCTTCGCAGTAGGTTGCAAACATTCATCACCCATGACTGTCCCCAATTGAGCTCAGAAGCTCAATGTCTATCATGACCTCTCTTTTAGAATGTCCAAGAGCAAGCAAACTATTCCTCCAGGAGAGGGCGCCAACAGACTACTAAAGAGATCATCATTACTCAAAGAAAACCCCAAAAACCAATGCATGATAGGAATAAACAGGTAACTTTCTTTGGAGTGGAAGCGGAGAGATCGCACCAGATGCCAATTCTAGATGTTATCACACCTGTGGTCACTGCAGCAGCAGGTGAATCCACTTTGTCCAAAAGGGATCTATTCCATTCAATTGCAAATGATCTAGATAAGACAGAGAACTGCAGCACGGGGACATAGCCGAGTTGGTCAGGTTGAGTGGTGATGAGTTTGCTATTTGGATGAATAAAGAAAGTCAAAAGTGTGAAAGATAAAAAACAAAAGGAGGAAGTGTGAAAAGTGAATGGGCCAAATTGAGGTGCATATGAAGACGTATGCTTTCTTCCAATTCATTAAATCGGGCTAATATGAATCAGGTGAATTGAGTTCTGCTTTTGGAAACTGGGTTAAGAAGGGGTGCACCGTTCCTGGAGGTACTGCAATACCAGGTCAATGCGTGGAGTGGACAGAGCAAGCTCTTTTTCCATCTCCCTGTTCTAAAAATCCATTTAATATATGGTCCCCAGATAGGGGACGTATCAGATATTAAACTGATAAGAACAGATTTTGATTTAATGAAGCTTTCCAAAGCACCACAAAAAATGCATGACCGAAGTCACACCAAAAACAGTGCAAAGGCTAGGATTCGTGTGGACCCCACCGTGAGGAGAGGGTCCCCAAAAATCAACCCCGTCCCTCCGAGCCAGAAGGCCACAGCAAGGGTCAGGGATCTTCGGTGCTCCCCCAAGCCGAAGCCTGGTTGAGCCTTGTCGTTGCTCCCAGCGTCCACCCAGGCATCTTACCCAAGTGGAGTAGAGAGCTACTAGTTGTTGGTTTGGCAGCCGAAACTGCCCGGACCGTCAACCGGTGTTGGTTTCTCAGCCCAAGGCTAACCGGACCTCCAACCGGGTGTTGGTTTCTCAGCCGAAGCTGACCCAGACCTCCAACCGGGTGTTGGTTTCTCAGCCGAAGCTGACCCAGACCTCCAACCGGGTGTTAGTTTCTCAGCCCAAAGCTGATCAGACCTCCGACCGGGATTATAAAAATTTCCCTTCCTAGCCAGAAGGCCGGGATAGGGTAATATGCTCAAAAAGTATGAAAAGGCAAGGTACGGTGTGCTACAGAGCCCAAGGCTTGCCGGGGTCCCAAGCCAGCAAGCTCAGACTCACTCCAGGGTCGTCAGTCCTGGGGCACGTTGTACCATAGCCCCCCACCCTTACTCAGTCTAATAGCCTCGATCCTGGTAGGGCCATGTTTTCCTCTAGATGAATATACTATCCACCCAGAGTACTAGCAAGCGCAACCTTCCAGTGTGCATTGTATCATTGTACTAAGGTGGCCTGGAGCTTAAACCATCTCTTCGAACAACACTACACTTGATCTTAGCCAAAAGGCCGAGAAGCGATAACCAGAATTGGTTTGGGCCTCGAGTGGCACCCTGGCCTATGCCGGACACATCTTAGGGAGAGAGAGCGAGAGGGAGACAAACCCACGCCTACACAAGACATTTTGTCACCCAAGCCAACCCTTGAAAAGGCTGCTTTGCAGAGCCAAAACAAGAAGAATGGTGCGTTTTGCAGCCGCCGCCCACTGCAATGAATCTGAATAACTCCTCCTTTAGGGCGCAAGCAACTCCCCTCCCCCTTGCAGTCTTTCCAATTCACGATACAAAAAGACGGACAGGACAGGTTGCCTGACTTTCCGTCACTGCCACCCTTTGCCATCCTTACCCGTAGAAAGCCCTTTCATCATCCCCAAACCCTAATCTTTTCCCTTTCCTTCCCAGCCCCCAAACCCTGCCCTCTGTACCTTTCTCACCACCCGCTTCCCTTCTCCTGTCATCCCCCTACCACCCGGGAAAAAAAGAGATTGCCCCCTCCTTCCACTAGCCCACCCTCCCACCCAAAGAACAACTTCTTCTGCGCAGCTTGTTTTCTAGGCAGCAGCGCTATTGTGATGTCATCGGGGGGCATTGTGACAAGCCGCCAGTGTTCCGTCTCTTCATGTTGTGCACAGTTCAAACGGAAAATACATCAACAGGCAGACTACAGAAAAGCTTACTATCAAAGGTTAGAGGGGGGCTTTCTCAGAGGGCTTTTTACAGTTTTTCTATTCCCAATTAGCCGTTTAAGTGTACTTATTGAAAGTAGTAATTCTTTCATAGGCCGCCCTTTCTTAGTATTTGACGTTCCTTATATTGCGGTATGAGGCTTCGCAGTAGGTTGCAAACATTCATCACCCATGACTGTCCCCAATTGAGCTCAGAAGCTCAATGTCTATCATGACCTCTCTTTTAGAATGTCCAAGAGCAAGCAAACTATTCCTCCAGGAGAGGGCGCCAACAGACTACTAAAGAGATCATCATTACTCAAAGAAAACCCCAAAAACCAATGCATGATAGGAATAAACAGGTAACTTTCTTTGGAGTGGAAGCGGAGAGATCGCACCAGATGCCAATTCTAGATGTTATCACACCTGTGGTCACTGCAGCAGCAGGTGAATCCACTTTGTCCAAAAGGGATCTATTCCATTCAATTGCAAATGATCTAGATAAGACAGAGAACTGCAGCACGGGGACATAGCCGAGTTGGTCAGGTTGAGTGGTGATGAGTTTGCTATTTGGATGAATAAAGAAAGTCAAAAGTGTGAAAGATAAAAAACAAAAGGAGGAAGTGTGAAAAGTGAATGGGCCAAATTGAGGTGCATATGAAGACGTATGCTTTCTTCCAATTCATTAAATCGGGCTAATATGAATCAGGTGAATTGAGTTCTGCTTTTGGAAACTGGGTTAAGAAGGGGTGCACCGTTCCTGGAGGTACTGCAATACCAGGTCAATGCGTGGAGTGGACAGAGCAAGCTCTTTTTCCATCTCCCTGTTCTAAAAATCCATTTAATATATGGTCCCCAGATAGGGGACGTATCAGATATTAAACTGATAAGAACAGATACTACACTTGATCTTAGCCAAAAGGCCGAGAAGCGATAACCAGAATTGGTTTGGGCCTCGAGTGGCACCCTGGCCTATGCCGGACACATCTTAGGGAGAGAGAGCGAGAGGGAGACAAACCCACGCCTACACAAGACATTTTGTCACCCAAGCCAACCCTTGAAAAGGCTGCTTTGCAGAGCCAAAACAAGAAGAATGGTGCGTTTTGCAGCCGCCGCCCACTGCAATGAATCTGAATAACTCCTCCTTTAGGGCGCAAGCAACTCCCCTCCCCCTTGCAGTCTTTCCAATTCACGATACAAAAAGACGGACAGGACAGGTTGCCTGACTTTCCGTCACTGCCACCCTTTGCCATCCTTACCCGTAGAAAGCCCTTTCATCATCCCCAAACCCTAATCTTTTCCCTTTCCTTCCCAGCCCCCAAACCCTGCCCTCTGTACCTTTCTCACCACCCGCTTCCCTTCTCCTGTCATCCCCCTACCACCCGGGAAAAAAAGAGATTGCCCCCTCCTTCCACTAGCCCACCCTCCCACCCAAAGAACAACTTCTTCTGCGCAGCTTGTTTTCTAGGCAGCAGCGCTATTGTGATGTCATCGGGGGGCATTGTGACAAGCCGCCAGTGTTCCGTCTCTTCATGTTGTGCACAGTTCAAACGGAAAATACATCAACAGGCAGACTACAGAAAAGCTTACTATCAAAGGTTAGAGGGGGGCTTTCTCAGAGGGCTTTTTACAGTTTTTCTATTCCCAATTAGCCGTTTAAGTGTACTTATTGAAAGTAGTAATTCTTTCATAGGCCGCCCTTTCTTAGTATTTGACGTTCCTTATATTGCGGTATGAGGCTTCGCAGTAGGTTGCAAACATTCATCACCCATGACTGTCCCCAATTGAGCTCAGAAGCTCAATGTCTATCATGACCTCTCTTTTAGAATGTCCAAGAGCAAGCAAACTATTCCTCCAGGAGAGGGCGCCAACAGACTACTAAAGAGATCATCATTACTCAAAGAAAACCCCAAAAACCAATGCATGATAGGAATAAACAGGTAACTTTCTTTGGAGTGGAAGCGGAGAGATCGCACCAGATGCCAATTCTAGATGTTATCACACCTGTGGTCACTGCAGCAGCAGGTGAATCCACTTTGTCCAAAAGGGATCTATTCCATTCAATTGCAAATGATCTAGATAAGACAGAGAACTGCAGCACGGGGACATAGCCGAGTTGGTCAGGTTGAGTGGTGATGAGTTTGCTATTTGGATGAATAAAGAAAGTCAAAAGTGTGAAAGATAAAAAACAAAAGGAGGAAGTGTGAAAAGTGAATGGGCCAAATTGAGGTGCATATGAAGACGTATGCTTTCTTCCAATTCATTAAATCGGGCTAATATGAATCAGGTGAATTGAGTTCTGCTTTTGGAAACTGGGTTAAGAAGGGGTGCACCGTTCCTGGAGGTACTGCAATACCAGGTCAATGCGTGGAGTGGACAGAGCAAGCTCTTTTTCCATCTCCCTGTTCTAAAAATCCATTTAATATATGGTCCCCAGATAGGGGACGTATCAGATATTAAACTGATAAGAACAGATACTACACTTGATCTTAGCCAAAAGGCCGAGAAGCGATAACCAGAATTGGTTTGGGCCTCGAGTGGCACCCTGGCCTATGCCGGACACATCTTAGGGAGAGAGAGCGAGAGGGAGACAAACCCACGCCTACACAAGACATTTTGTCACCCAAGCCAACCCTTGAAAAGGCTGCTTTGCAGAGCCAAAACAAGAAGAATGGTGCGTTTTGCAGCCGCCGCCCACTGCAATGAATCTGAATAACTCCTCCTTTAGGGCGCAAGCAACTCCCTTCCCCCTTGCAGTCTTTCCAATTCACGATACAAAAAGACGGACAGGACAGGTTGCCTGACTTTCCGTCACTGCCACCCTTTGCCATCCTTACCCGTAGAAAGCCCTTTCATCATCCCCAAACCCTAATCTTTTCCCTTTCCTTCCCAGCCCCCAAACCCTGCCCTCTGTACCTTTCTCACCACCCGCTTCCCTTCTCCTGTCATCCCCCTACCACCCGGGAAAAAAAGAGATTGCCCCCTCCTTCCACTAGCCCACCCTCCCACCCAAAGAACAACTTCTTCTGCGCAGCTTGTTTTCTAGGCAGCAGCGCTATTGTGATGTCATCGGGGGGCATTGTGACAAGCCGCCAGTGTTCCGTCTCTTCATGTTGTGCACAGTTCAAACGGAAAATACATCAACAGGCAGACTACAGAAAAGCTTACTATCAAAGGTTAGAGGGGGGCTTTCTCAGAGGGCTTTTTACAGTTTTTCTATTCCCAATTAGCCGTTTAAGTGTACTTATTGAAAGTAGTAATTCTTTCATAGGCCGCCCTTTCTTAGTATTTGACGTTCCTTATATTGCGGTATGAGGCTTCGCAGTAGGTTGCAAACATTCATCACCCATGACTGTCCCCAATTGAGCTCAGAAGCTCAATGTCTATCATGACCTCTCTTTTAGAATGTCCAAGAGCAAGCAAACTATTCCTCCAGGAGAGGGCGCCAACAGACTACTAAAGAGATCATCATTACTCAAAGAAAACCCCAAAAACCAATGCATGATAGGAATAAACAGGTAACTTTCTTTGGAGTGGAAGCGGAGAGATCGCACCAGATGCCAATTCTAGATGTTATCACACCTGTGGTCACTGCAGCAGCAGGTGAATCCACTTTGTCCAAAAGGGATCTATTCCATTCAATTGCAAATGATCTAGATAAGACAGAGAACTGCAGCACGGGGACATAGCCGAGTTGGTCAGGTTGAGTGGTGATGAGTTTGCTATTTGGATGAATAAAGAAAGTCAAAAGTGTGAAAGATAAAAAACAAAAGGAGGAAGTGTGAAAAGTGAATGGGCCAAATTGAGGTGCATATGAAGACGTATGCTTTCTTCCAATTCATTAAATCGGGCTAATATGAATCAGGTGAATTGAGTTCTGCTTTTGGAAACTGGGTTAAGAAGGGGTGCACCGTTCCTGGAGGTACTGCAATACCAGGTCAATGCGTGGAGTGGACAGAGCAAGCTCTTTTTCCATCTCCCTGTTCTAAAAATCCATTTAATATATGGTCCCCAGATAGGGGACGTATCAGATATTAAACTGATAAGAACAGATACTACACTTGATCTTAGCCAAAAGGCCGAGAAGCGATAACCAGAATTGGTTTGGGCCTCGAGTGGCACCCTGGCCTATGCCGGACACATCTTAGGGAGAGAGAGCGAGAGGGAGACAAACCCACGCCTACACAAGACATTTTGTCACCCAAGCCAACCCTTGAAAAGGCTGCTTTGCAGAGCCAAAACAAGAAGAATGGTGCGTTTTGCAGCCGCCGCCCACTGCAATGAATCTGAATAACTCCTCCTTTAGGGCGCAAGCAACTCCCCTCCCCCTTGCAGTCTTTCCAATTCACGATACAAAAAGACGGACAGGACAGGTTGCCTGACTTTCCGTCACTGCCACCCTTTGCCATCCTTACCCGTAGAAAGCCCTTTCATCATCCCCAAACCCTAATCTTTTCCCTTTCCTTCCCAGCCCCCAAACCCTGCCCTCTGTACCTTTCTCACCACCCGCTTCCCTTCTCCTGTCATCCCCCTACCACCCGGGAAAAAAAGAGATTGCCCCCTCCTTCCACTAGCCCACCCTCCCACCCAAAGAACAACTTCTTCTGCGCAGCTTGTTTTCTAGGCAGCAGCGCTATTGTGATGTCATCGGGGGGCATTGTGACAAGCCGCCAGTGTTCCGTCTCTTCATGTTGTGCACAGTTCAAACGGAAAATACATCAACAGGCAGACTACAGAAAAGCTTACTATCAAAGGTTAGAGGGGGGCTTTCTCAGAGGGCTTTTTACAGTTTTTCTATTCCCAATTAGCCGTTTAAGTGTACTTATTGAAAGTAGTAATTCTTTCATAGGCCGCCCTTTCTTAGTATTTGACGTTCCTTATATTGCGGTATGAGGCTTCGCAGTAGGTTGCAAACATTCATCACCCATGACTGTCCCCAATTGAGCTCAGAAGCTCAATGTCTATCATGACCTCTCTTTTAGAATGTCCAAGAGCAAGCAAACTATTCCTCCAGGAGAGGGCGCCAACAGACTACTAAAGAGATCATCATTACTCAAAGAAAACCCCAAAAACCAATGCATGATAGGAATAAACAGGTAACTTTCTTTGGAGTGGAAGCGGAGAGATCGCACCAGATGCCAATTCTAGATGTTATCACACCTGTGGTCACTGCAGCAGCAGGTGAATCCACTTTGTCCAAAAGGGATCTATTCCATTCAATTGCAAATGATCTAGATAAGACAGAGAACTGCAGCACGGGGACATAGCCGAGTTGGTCAGGTTGAGTGGTGATGAGTTTGCTATTTGGATGAATAAAGAAAGTCAAAAGTGTGAAAGATAAAAAACAAAAGGAGGAAGTGTGAAAAGTGAATGGGCCAAATTGAGGTGCATATGAAGACGTATGCTTTCTTCCAATTCATTAAATCGGGCTAATATGAATCAGGTGAATTGAGTTCTGCTTTTGGAAACTGGGTTAAGAAGGGGTGCACCGTTCCTGGAGGTACTGCAATACCAGGTCAATGCGTGGAGTGGACAGAGCAAGCTCTTTTTCCATCTCCCTGTTCTAAAAATCCATTTAATATATGGTCCCCAGATAGGGGACGTATCAGATATTAAACTGATAAGAACAGATACTACACTTGATCTTAGCCAAAAGGCCGAGAAGCGATAACCAGAATTGGTTTGGGCCTCGAGTGGCACCCTGGCCTATGCCGGACACATCTTAGGGAGAGAGAGCGAGAGGGAGACAAACCCACGCCTACACAAGACATTTTGTCACCCAAGCCAACCCTTGAAAAGGCTGCTTTGCAGAGCCAAAACAAGAAGAATGGTGCGTTTTGCAGCCGCCGCCCACTGCAATGAATCTGAATAACTCCTCCTTTAGGGCGCAAGCAACTCCCCTCCCCCTTGCAGTCTTTCCAATTCACGATACAAAAAGACGGACAGGACAGGTTGCCTGACTTTCCGTCACTGCCACCCTTTGCCATCCTTACCCGTAGAAAGCCCTTTCATCATCCCCAAACCCTAATCTTTTCCCTTTCCTTCCCAGCCCCCAAACCCTGCCCTCTGTACCTTTCTCACCACCCGCTTCCCTTCTCCTGTCATCCCCCTACCACCCGGGAAAAAAAGAGATTGCCCCCTCCTTCCACTAGCCCACCCTCCCACCCAAAGAACAACTTCTTCTGCGCAGCTTGTTTTCTAGGCAGCAGCGCTATTGTGATGTCATCGGGGGGCATTGTGACAAGCCGCCAGTGTTCCGTCTCTTCATGTTGTGCACAGTTCAAACGGAAAATACATCAACAGGCAGACTACAGAAAAGCTTACTATCAAAGGTTAGAGGGGGGCTTTCTCAGAGGGCTTTTTACAGTTTTTCTATTCCCAATTAGCCGTTTAAGTGTACTTATTGAAAGTAGTAATTCTTTCATAGGCCGCCCTTTCTTAGTATTTGACGTTCCTTATATTGCGGTATGAGGCTTCGCAGTAGGTTGCAAACATTCATCACCCATGACTGTCCCCAATTGAGCTCAGAAGCTCAATGTCTATCATGACCTCTCTTTTAGAATGTCCAAGAGCAAGCAAACTATTCCTCCAGGAGAGGGCGCCAACAGACTACTAAAGAGATCATCATTACTCAAAGAAAACCCCAAAAACCAATGCATGATAGGAATAAACAGGTAACTTTCTTTGGAGTGGAAGCGGAGAGATCGCACCAGATGCCAATTCTAGATGTTATCACACCTGTGGTCACTGCAGCAGCAGGTGAATCCACTTTGTCCAAAAGGGATCTATTCCATTCAATTGCAAATGATCTAGATAAGACAGAGAACTGCAGCACGGGGACATAGCCGAGTTGGTCAGGTTGAGTGGTGATGAGTTTGCTATTTGGATGAATAAAGAAAGTCAAAAGTGTGAAAGATAAAAAACAAAAGGAGGAAGTGTGAAAAGTGAATGGGCCAAATTGAGGTGCATATGAAGACGTATGCTTTCTTCCAATTCATTAAATCGGGCTAATATGAATCAGGTGAATTGAGTTCTGCTTTTGGAAACTGGGTTAAGAAGGGGTGCACCGTTCCTGGAGGTACTGCAATACCAGGTCAATGCGTGGAGTGGACAGAGCAAGCTCTTTTTCCATCTCCCTGTTCTAAAAATCCATTTAATATATGGTCCCCAGATAGGGGACGTATCAGATATTAAACTGATAAGAACAGATACTACACTTGATCTTAGCCAAAAGGCCGAGAAGCGATAACCAGAATTGGTTTGGGCCTCGAGTGGCACCCTGGCCTATGCCGGACACATCTTAGGGAGAGAGAGCGAGAGGGAGACAAACCCACGCCTACACAAGACATTTTGTCACCCAAGCCAACCCTTGAAAAGGCTGCTTTGCAGAGCCAAAACAAGAAGAATGGTGCGTTTTGCAGCCGCCGCCCACTGCAATGAATCTGAATAACTCCTCCTTTAGGGCGCAAGCAACTCCCCTCCCCCTTGCAGTCTTTCCAATTCACGATACAAAAAGACGGACAGGACAGGTTGCCTGACTTTCCGTCACTGCCACCCTTTGCCATCCTTACCCGTAGAAAGCCCTTTCATCATCCCCAAACCCTAATCTTTTCCCTTTCCTTCCCAGCCCCCAAACCCTGCCCTCTGTACCTTTCTCACCACCCGCTTCCCTTCTCCTGTCATCCCCCTACCACCCGGGAAAAAAAGAGATTGCCCCCTCCTTCCACTAGCCCACCCTCCCACCCAAAGAACAACTTCTTCTGCGCAGCTTGTTTTCTAGGCAGCAGCGCTATTGTGATGTCATCGGGGGGCATTGTGACAAGCCGCCAGTGTTCCGTCTCTTCATGTTGTGCACAGTTCAAACGGAAAATACATCAACAGGCAGACTACAGAAAAGCTTACTATCAAAGGTTAGAGGGGGGCTTTCTCAGAGGGCTTTTTACAGTTTTTCTATTCCCAATTAGCCGTTTAAGTGTACTTATTGAAAGTAGTAATTCTTTCATAGGCCGCCCTTTCTTAGTATTTGACGTTCCTTATATTGCGGTATGAGGCTTCGCAGTAGGTTGCAAACATTCATCACCCATGACTGTCCCCAATTGAGCTCAGAAGCTCAATGTCTATCATGACCTCTCTTTTAGAATGTCCAAGAGCAAGCAAACTATTCCTCCAGGAGAGGGCGCCAACAGACTACTAAAGAGATCATCATTACTCAAAGAAAACCCCAAAAACCAATGCATGATAGGAATAAACAGGTAACTTTCTTTGGAGTGGAAGCGGAGAGATCGCACCAGATGCCAATTCTAGATGTTATCACACCTGTGGTCACTGCAGCAGCAGGTGAATCCACTTTGTCCAAAAGGGATCTATTCCATTCAATTGCAAATGATCTAGATAAGACAGAGAACTGCAGCACGGGGACATAGCCGAGTTGGTCAGGTTGAGTGGTGATGAGTTTGCTATTTGGATGAATAAAGAAAGTCAAAAGTGTGAAAGATAAAAAACAAAAGGAGGAAGTGTGAAAAGTGAATGGGCCAAATTGAGGTGCATATGAAGACGTATGCTTTCTTCCAATTCATTAAATCGGGCTAATATGAATCAGGTGAATTGAGTTCTGCTTTTGGAAACTGGGTTAAGAAGGGGTGCACCGTTCCTGGAGGTACTGCAATACCAGGTCAATGCGTGGAGTGGACAGAGCAAGCTCTTTTTCCATCTCCCTGTTCTAAAAATCCATTTAATATATGGTCCCCAGATAGGGGACGTATCAGATATTAAACTGATAAGAACAGATTTGATTTAACAGCATCTTTATTATCATGCACTACTCACAAAAAGGTAACAAACCGTGTACAGTGCCGCAGCCCCGTACACACAGAAATATACAATCCTTCTTACATAGCCATAGAGTACGACGCACTAAACTATACATCACGCTCCTATGCTTATCCATAACACTCAAGCTGAAAGAAAAAGTTAGACAATAAATAACGACGAACCGGCGATTGGGGGATGGGGGTAGGGGAAAAGGGGGATAGGGTGGGGAAATCACAGGCCCGAAGCTTTATTGAAAGACGCACATAACGGGAAAAGGAGGGAGGGGGCATGGAAGAGGTCTAAACCTCCTCCTCGGCGCTGTCGTCCGGACTGTCCATGATGGAATAGTCTCTGAGCAGGCTGTGGATCAGCCTGCGGCAATCCTGGATAGACATCCTCTCCCTCTTCAAGATGAGCCGGTTCCTGGCGACCCAAATAGCGTCCTTAAAGCAGTTCATAAGGCGCCAAGCCTCCTGGATGGCTCCAACGGTGTGAGTCCCAGGGAAGAGTCCATAAAGTACGGAATGGTACGATAGGCTCCCTCTGGGGACGGAGTTCCTCAGGTCATCCTCCAGGGCAACCAACAGGCGCTGTGCGAAACGGCAGTCCCAAAAGGCGTGCAGCGATGTTTCCTCCACGAAGGGGCACCTTGGGCAGTACCGGGTTTTGCACAGGTTCCGGGCGTGCATGAATGACCGGACGGGCAGTCCGCCCTGTATCGCCATCCATGACAAGTCCTTGTGCCCGTTGGTCAATCCAGCCGATGACACGTTTGTCCAAACAGTCTCCAGTGTGTCGTGATGAAGTCCTGGAATGTTCTCCATTTCGTCCTTGGCTCTGATGAGTTTGTGGATAGTCTTTGGCTTCCACAAATCAGGCTTGAGTCCCTCCAGTTGGTGTTCCCTCACAAACCGAACCACGTCTCCGTAGAACCATGGCGCCGTCCAGTTGTAGGGGAAGGAGCTGTCCCACTTGTCCCAGCCTAACCGTCTCCAAAGGGGGAGCAGGAAGAAGCGAGACATGGACTCACCCGCGGAACCTCTCTTGACTCGCAGAGTTCGGCGAACGCAGTCACATACGAAGGAGGATCGCAGGAGGGTGGGGATATCGGGTACGCCCTTCCCACCCTTGCGAGGATCCTTGTACATGATGCTCCGCTTTACTCTGTCCATCTTGGATCCCCAGACAAAACGAAACACCGTCCTGGTAATGGCCCTGCACACGGTGGCAAGGGGGGGCCAGGCCTGGGCCGTGTACTGCAGCACGGGCAGTACCTCGTTACGCAGGACCAGTGCTTTGCCCTCACAGGTGAGGCGTCTGAGGCTCCACAGACCGATCCGTTGGGTGATCTTGGTCAAGCGTTCCTCCCAGGACTTGAGGGCTGCTCCTTCCTTCCCGAACCAGACTCCAAGAACCTTGATGAAATCCGGCTGGATGCTGAAAGGGAAGGGGGCGGAAGAGGCCGGCTGCCAGTCCCCGAAGAGCATGGCTTCCGACTTCCCGCAGTTGACTTTGGCTCCCGAAGCCCGTCCGAAGGTCTCACAGGTCTGGACGAGGGTGTCGACTGAGCGCCGGTCCGCGCAGAAGACGGTCACGTCGTCCATGTAGAGCGAGCACTTGACCTCGAAGCGTTCTGGTCCTGGTGCGGTGATCCCTCTGATCTCTCCATTCCGCCGGATAGCCTCTGCAAAGAGTTCTATAACACAAACAAAAAGAAGAGGTGACAGAGGACAGCCTTGTCTGACCCCTGAGAGGACCGGGAAGGGGTCAGTCTTCCAGCCGTTTACCAACACCGAGCTGTGAATATCAAAATACATTAGTTGGACATACAAGCAAAACATGTTACCCAAACCTAACCTGTGCAGAGCTTTGCCCAGGAACTCATGGGAAACACGGTCGAAGGCCTTTTCCTGATCCAACGAGATCAGGGCTGCGTGCACCCGGCGGGCTTTGATGTACTCGACCGTGTCCCGCATGAGAGCCAGGCTGTCTGCGATGCGACGTCCGGGGATGCCGCAGGTCTGATCCGGGTGGATGATCCGTCCGATAACAGTCTTCAATCTCGTTGCCATCGTCTTGGCCAGGATCTTGTAGTCGACGTTCAGAAGGGTGATGGGACGCCAATTCTTCAGGTCGCACCTCTCTCCTTTACGCTTGTACAGGATCGTGACCATTCCTTCCCTCAGAGATGGAGGCATTCTGCCCTCCACCACCATCTCCTCATACAGCCCTAACAGGTCCGGACAGATTAGGTCTCCCAGCGCTACATAGAGCTCTGCTGGGAGGCCGTCACTGCCCGGTGTCCTGCCAGAACTAAAGGATTTGGCGGCCGAGAGCAGCTCGTCCACCGTCAGAGGAACATCTATGGCCGCCGCGTCTGCAGGGTCAAGATGGTTAGTGATACCTGACAGGAACTTATCGGCGGCCTCGGGGTCAGTAGTCTTGCGGGCGTAGAGTTCGCTGTAGAAGTCGCTGACGACCTTCATCACGTTCTCTTTCCCGCGTCGCATGCTGCCACTCTCGTCTCGTAGTTCATTCATGGGCGTGTGACCGGCGTGGAGTTTCCTGAAAAAGAACGAGTTACATTTCTCACCCTTCTCCAGGTTCTCCACTTTGGAACGGAAGACAATTCGCTCGGACTCCTCCTCGAAGTGCCTTTTCAGGCTCCTCTTAGTCTCCTCCAGCTCCTCTCTCACGTCCCAGCCGCATCGAAGAAGGTCCTGCAGGGAACGCAGCTCACGCTGGAGTCTCCTGAAGTCCCTCCTCTTCAGACCCGCCTGTTGTTGACTCTTTGCCTGAAAGAAGAAACGGAACTCGAGTTTAACGTATTCCCACCAGTCAGAAACAGACTGGAAGCCCGCCTTGTAGGCCCGCCACGTGGAGTAGGCAGCTCTAAGCTCCTCCAGAATCTCACCCTTTTCCAGCAGAGAGCAGTTCAGCTTCCAGGAGCCCGGGCCAATGGGGAAGCCATGGCCCAGCACACCTTGAAAGTGAATGGCTCTGTGGTCAGAGAAGAAGCAGGGGACCATCGAGTGCCCACTCCGCCCAACCGCCCGAGAGGTAAACACAAAGTCAATCCTGGAACGCAGCGAGCCATCGGATCGGCACCATGAATAGTTCACGGATCCGTGTCCGATGGAGCCAACAACGTCCACAAGAGAGGCTTCGGTCACCATCTCAATGAGCAGTTTGGATGTGACGTCCAACTTGGCAGCCGTTCCAGAACTGCGTCCATCCTCCTCAATCGGGCAGTTGAAATCCCCGGCCATCACTACCGTCCTGGCGGTAGCGAGCTGAGGGCGCAGGGCTTGGAGGAGCTCCAGTCGATCGCTCTTCACAGGAGAAGCGTACACATTGATGAACCTGACAGGTTCTCCCGCCCAGGTGCCATCCACGAGCAGTAACCTGCCGCAGACGATTTCCTGAACAGAGTCCAATGTGAAGGCGCTTCCCCTGATCAGCACGGCGACCCCCGCGGACCTACAGTCGCCTCCGCCGGACCAGTAGGATGGGCCATGGGTCCACTCCCTGGCCAGATGGTTGAAGGACCTAGAGGAGGGAAGGGAGCATTCCTGCAGGAAAAATACATCACTAGACTGAGTGTTAAGGAACGCAAAAATTGTCTGACGTCGGAACTTGTCTCTGATGCTCCTAACATTAATGGAAAAGGTGTTAATGTTAGCAGTCATTGGAGGAAAGAGAAAGTTAGCGCAGGCGGTGTGCCTTAGTTACCACTCCGGTCGGGCGGTTCTTCCTCTTTGGCACCTGCTGGTAAGGGTATCTCCAGCAGACCCTCTTCTTCTAGCTGATCGAGCAGGGATGGTGCCTCAGTGGCTTCCGACTCCTCCATTTCTTCTTCGGCCACAAGGGACTCCACCATCTGCTCCAACACGTCCGGTTCTGGGAGGAGGCCATCCTCCTCTTCCTGGGGTGGATTGGGATCCACAATGAACAGCTTGGAAGGTTCTGCGACAGGACTATCTTCCACCTTCCTTTTCCTTTGGCCTGTACCTGAGGAGACAAGAGCTGGAAAATCCTCCTCGGTGAAAAGTGCAAGAGTGCTGAGGTCCTCTGCTCTCATGGTCTGGGGAGGTAGAGTGGGCTTTGGGGGGGGGGTGAGGAGACCAACTGAGGAGTAGGGAAATGAGGTGGAGGTAGTGGAATCCTCAGTAGGGTTGGCCGGGGGGGGAGGGGTTTGGACAGGGGTGACAGGGGGGGGGACCAGGGAGGGGGCAACAGTTTTCTTACCCTTTTTCCTGGACTCCGTGGCTGCTGGGGCATCGGCTGGAGCCACGGTCGCCGGGTTCTTGGCCGCCTTGTCCTTGGCCTCTGTGGCCTTGGTCGTAGCTGCCTTGGTCGACGAAGCTGTGACTACCCGATACTGGGTCACCGCGGCAACCCTTGCCCAGGATTTCTCCCGCTGTGGGCAGTCCTTGTAAAGGTGGTCCGCCTGTCCACATAGGTTGCAAGTCTTCTTCTTTGGGCAGTCCTTGGAGCTGTGTCCCGTCACCCGGCAAACCCTGCAGGCGTCCTCCTTGCAGGTCTTCATCGAATGCCCTTTCCCGCCACATTTCCTGCAGTTGTGTGGCATGTCCGGGTAGTAGATGAGACCAAAGGAGTTTCCCAGAGAGAATGTCGGGGGCAGGTGCTGGAGACCATCCTCGGATGCTGGTTCCCTGTAGAGTCGAACGGTTACTGACCACTTACCCGTCCAGAATCCATTGCCGTTAAGGATGTGGGATGGCTCCCTCACCACTGTGCAGAGACGTCCCAGGAACGTGGAGATGTCTCTTCCTGGGGTGTGCGGGTTCCGCATGGAGACCATGATCCTCTTCTCATCCCTCTGTATAGGACAGGATCCTAAAAAAGAATGAAAAGGGGAGTCCGGCATCGCTGCGTTCATCGCCTCCCAGTATCTCCTGCAGGCATTCACCGTGGCAAAGGTTACCAGAAAAATGCCAGTCATGAAGGTCTGGACACTCAGGGTTTCCGCCCTGGAGAAGCCCTGATCCAGAATCATCTTCTTGCAGAACACGTCGCTGGACATGTCCGGCAACCTACCATCCACCGCCTTTAGCTTCAGGGCGACCGTCTGCCGCATCCAAGGCTCCAGGGTTGGAGCCTTTTCAGGCGGCGTCCGGGCTCCCTCCGGCTGGCTGGCGTCGGAGGTAGGGGCCTCTTGGGCCGAAGAAGCCTCTGGATGAGCCTTCCTGGAGGTCCCTGGGTCCTGAGCCTTCTTGGCTGCCTTCTCTGGCTTGCTTGCCATGGCTGGTTCCTGCTTGAGTTCCCGGAGCTGGATCTTGGATTCTTCTCCGGGTGTCTTCTCCCGCTGTGTTCCTCCTCGAAGTTCCTCTGGTCTCCCCAAGTCTTCTCCGAGCCTTTGTCTTCTTGCTTCTTTCTGCCAAGCTCTTCTTCCGTCCGATCTCCCTCTTCCGGTCTCGGCTGGGCTTCGGAGCTCGTCTCCCTGATCGTATCTCGTCAAGTGTAGCTAGCTCAGTTTGTTCTGATAAGAACAGATACTACACTTGATCTTAGCCAAAAGGCCGAGAAGCGATAACCAGAATTGGTTTGGGCCTCGAGTGGCACCCTGGCCTATGCCGGACACATCTTAGGGAGAGAGAGCGAGAGGGAGACAAACCCACGCCTACACAAGACATTTTGTCACCCAAGCCAACCCTTGAAAAGGCTGCTTTGCAGAGCCAAAACAAGAAGAATGGTGCGTTTTGCAGCCGCCGCCCACTGCAATGAATCTGAATAACTCCTCCTTTAGGGCGCAAGCAACTCCCCTCCCCCTTGCAGTCTTTCCAATTCACGATACAAAAAGACGGACAGGACAGGTTGCCTGACTTTCCGTCACTGCCACCCTTTGCCATCCTTACCCGTAGAAAGCCCTTTCATCATCCCCAAACCCTAATCTTTTCCCTTTCCTTCCCAGCCCCCAAACCCTGCCCTCTGTACCTTTCTCACCACCCGCTTCCCTTCTCCTGTCATCCCCCTACCACCCGGGAAAAAAAGAGATTGCCCCCTCCTTCCACTAGCCCACCCTCCCACCCAAAGAACAACTTCTTCTGCGCAGCTTGTTTTCTAGGCAGCAGCGCTATTGTGATGTCATCGGGGGGCATTGTGACAAGCCGCCAGTGTTCCGTCTCTTCATGTTGTGCACAGTTCAAACGGAAAATACATCAACAGGCAGACTACAGAAAAGCTTACTATCAAAGGTTAGAGGGGGGCTTTCTCAGAGGGCTTTTTACAGTTTTTCTATTCCCAATTAGCCGTTTAAGTGTACTTATTGAAAGTAGTAATTCTTTCATAGGCCGCCCTTTCTTAGTATTTGACGTTCCTTATATTGCGGTATGAGGCTTCGCAGTAGGTTGCAAACATTCATCACCCATGACTGTCCCCAATTGAGCTCAGAAGCTCAATGTCTATCATGACCTCTCTTTTAGAATGTCCAAGAGCAAGCAAACTATTCCTCCAGGAGAGGGCGCCAACAGACTACTAAAGAGATCATCATTACTCAAAGAAAACCCCAAAAACCAATGCATGATAGGAATAAACAGGTAACTTTCTTTGGAGTGGAAGCGGAGAGATCGCACCAGATGCCAATTCTAGATGTTATCACACCTGTGGTCACTGCAGCAGCAGGTGAATCCACTTTGTCCAAAAGGGATCTATTCCATTCAATTGCAAATGATCTAGATAAGACAGAGAACTGCAGCACGGGGACATAGCCGAGTTGGTCAGGTTGAGTGGTGATGAGTTTGCTATTTGGATGAATAAAGAAAGTCAAAAGTGTGAAAGATAAAAAACAAAAGGAGGAAGTGTGAAAAGTGAATGGGCCAAATTGAGGTGCATATGAAGACGTATGCTTTCTTCCAATTCATTAAATCGGGCTAATATGAATCAGGTGAATTGAGTTCTGCTTTTGGAAACTGGGTTAAGAAGGGGTGCACCGTTCCTGGAGGTACTGCAATACCAGGTCAATGCGTGGAGTGGACAGAGCAAGCTCTTTTTCCATCTCCCTGTTCTAA